>NC_090751.1:97397398-97439053 GCF_036898095.1 Palaemon carinicauda | reverse complement strand
TCGAAGTATTTTCACGAGTATTTTCATGATATATTCTCAAACTAGTCTAAAAACCGAAAAAGTTAAACCAAATTTATATTTTGTATTCAGAGTATGATAAGCACCTGGTCCTCTTTTGGTGCGTTTAAAAAAAAAATAAGAATCTATTCCAATCCTTCTTTTTTATATTGAGACACATTTTTCTGTTCCATTTCAATTCTTTCAATGAAAGCATCCGATATCCTCCCTCGTTTTCTTTTATGTTTACACCATTAATTTCTTTATAAATATCATTCTCAATGAGCATATCCTTTAATAACCCCACAACCATATTTTTTCTTTATTTCATATCGTAGATCTTTTAACAATTTTGTTATTTATAGAAACTTTAGATTCTCTATAAACCGATTTCTATTATATTTTAAGTTCAATGTTGTATTTCAAATTCCTTCAAGTGATTTGTTGACATTGGCACAGGTTTTTTTTTTATTCATCTCTGTGATATTAACCCATAACTTCTTTCATTCTTCTTCTGTTTTCCCCCAGCTGTCTGTTTACAGCCATTCTGTGTGGAACAGCCTAAGGGGGTTGGGGTATTGAGAGGGGGTCACCTTCCCTATTTCCTATTCTATTTCCCTTCCACGTATCCTGTTTTCACGCCAATTTCCCAAGACTGCTTTTCCTCAATCTGGCTAATTTTCTTCCCGTCTTTGTCACACAAAAGTTTCGTTACCTCGGCAACACCCGAAGTTCTGTCAATAGTTAATTCTTCAGCCCTTTTGCCTCTCATGATTTTATCAAACTTTTTCATATTTTCATTTAAGAGCTATTATTCTTGAGCTAGTTTTTCTTTTTTTGAGTTTATGATTTTTTTTATATTTTTATTTTAGACACATTATTCTTTAGTTCGTTTTCCTTTTATGAGTTTAATCATTTTTTTTTTTATATTTTCATTGTAGGTCCATTATTCTTTAGCTAGTTTTTCCTCTTATGAGATTATTAAACTTTTTTATATTTTTATTTTGAAAGTAAGAATTTTATATAAGATCAGTGAGGTTTTTTCCTATAGTTATTTTACCCCTCTTTGGCTTAATTACTCTTTTATCTTCCCTTTTTTTCAAATAATTCATTGTAAAACCAATAATATTTTAAATTTCTTACTTACTTTCATTTTATTTGCTTATTGGTTTATTTACTATTTCTCCCAAAAGAGGATTTTATCTAGTCCTGGGTAGTGCCATAACCTGTGTACCATGGACTTCCACTATCTCTTGGGTTAGAGTTCTCTTGCTTGAGGGTACTCTCGAACACACTATTCTATCTAATTTCTCTTCCTCTTGTTTTGTTAAAGTTTTTACAATTTATATAAGAAACATTTATTTTAATGTTTTTACTGTTCTTAAGATATTCTATAATTCTCGTTTCCTTTCCTCAATGGGTTATTTTCTCCGTTGGGGTCCCTGGGCTTATAGCATCCGGCTTTTTCAGCTAAGGTTATAGCTTAGCAAGTAATAATAATAATAATAATAATAATAATAATAATAATAATAATAGTAATAATAATAGTAATAATTATATCCACCAATATATTCACCAAACTGGCATCAAATGGCTAAGAATAGTTATCCCAATAAAGTAATCGAGAGATCAAATTCCTTTTAATGTTCCATTTCAATTACAATTAAAATGTAATCTACGTTCTTATTCATTTTTACTTTCTTATTCATTTTTACTTATTCATTTTTACTTTCTTATTCATTTTTTGTTGTTGTTAGCCCTTCATTACACTGAAAACTTACTCTTTGTACAATTCAAACTAGCAGCGAATGTTTTTTTTTTTATGTCAAAGAGGCTGACATAAGTTTCTTTTCATAATTTAGTCAGAAAAGATATATTCAATATTGTTACCGTTCTTAAAGTATGTTATTTAAATCATTTAACAATAATAATAATAGTAATAATTATAATATTAATGATAATAATTATAATAATTATAATGATGATGATAATAATAATAATAATAATGATAATACTTATTTCCTTTCTTCACTGGGCTATTTTTCCCCTTAATAATAATAATAATAATAATAATAATAATAATAATAATAATAATAATAATAATTTGTCGTGTGACATAACCATAAGAATGATCATCTACTCTGCACTAATGCAGAAATATCACTTTCAAATCCCACCTACGATTTCTTTCTTCTCTCTATTAGAATAAAATTTATATCTCCCTTCGTGTCTCTCTTTCATATCATTACCTGCATTTGTTTATCTGAATGATTCACACAATTATACATACTGATCTTCAGCTTTCTCTCTCTCTCTCTCTCTCTCTCTCTCTCTCTCTCTCTCTCTCTCTCTCTCTCTCTCTCTCTCTTATAAAAGTAGAGGACCACTCTCTCTCTCTGTCTCTCTCTCTCTCTCTCTCTCTCTCTCTCTCTCTCTCTCTCTCTCTCTCTCTTTGGGGACATCCTCTAAAAGCATAAAAGACAATTCTCTCTTTAACTGAATTTATATTTTTCTTAGAGAAAACTTTTCTTGACAAAAAATGAAAAAGTTTTTTTGACGAGAAATGGAAAAGAGCTCTTCACAAGAAAACACTATTTATTGTAAATTGAAAATTTTGAAAACATTTTCCACAAGTCATACGATAAAATTCAATTTCTGGTTAACCAGAAGGGCATTATCATTGACGAAAATAGTGATAATAATAATGATGATTATGATAATAACAATAAATAAAAATTAAAACTTATAATGATAATAATGAATTTCCGCTTCAAGATTGCAGTATCGTCCAGGTAATGGTTTAGATTTTTCAGGAAATGTTTCATTTCATCATTAACAAAAATAATGAGGGAAAATAAGACAATTTCTTTTGTTTATTCCTCGTGTAGTCATCATAAATTTTGAGAATTATAAACAAGTTCCTGGGAAAACATCAACATCTATTACTAGACAAAAAAAAAAAAATGAATATCTATCAAATTTATGATCATCTTTCAGGAAGGAGGTTCTGCATCGTGGGTCTTACTACTACTAATAATAATAATAATAATAATAATAATTATAATAATAATAATAATAATAAACTCCCTTATATAATAAAGAGCAAGTCTGTACTTATGTATATACTTATAAATATATATATATATATATATATATATATATATATATATATATATATATATATATATATATATATATGTGTGTGTGTGTGTGTGTGTGTGTGTGTGTGTGTGTGTACACATGAGTGCCTGCTGCCTTCGATAACGAAGTGTCTTTTCCTCAAAACGTGGGATAAATTACCAAATTCTCTGATGCTATATGCTCGTTTGAAAGATTGAGGTTACTTGTAAATCTCTTATAATATAGAAGTCTCTCTCCTCCAAGTGTCCCTCGGTTCATCCATGTTCGAGCGATAGTCTACTATCACAGTTATGAGGAAGCTTTATTTTGTCGCTTTGTGTAATAGAATCTCTCAAAAGTGCCAGTCAAGTTTGGGGAAGGAATTGCCATGCCATCTGAAATCACAAAGTATTATTTATTGTAATTTTAATAGGTGAATAAATGTCGGTGGACCTTTTTCTTTGAAAACTAACTTAATAATAGAAAATGATTAAATAAATTAACAAGCACTTCATTTCAAATCATGGTGATTTCGTGTGTAACTAGCTATTAATAATAAAGAGCTTTGATAGATAATAACAACCGGACGAATTTAAAGAAATTATAGTTTGTTTAAAAGTTGGCAACTTACAAACACATCTATTTTAACGCTATTGTGATATTTTATATTCTATATACATAACTTCTCATTTATAGTTCATTTCCTTTCCTCACTAGGGTATTTTTTCCATGTTACCGCACTATGCTTTATATCATCCTGCTTTAGGGTTGTAGATTGGCTAGTAATAATGCTGGCACACAGACAAGAAGACGGACAAGAACGGCGCACATGTTTACTAGGTCACGGACAAAACGTTACTGGGCGCAAGGAGAGCTCTGACGCTGCTAGAGACGGACAGATACAGAGAGAGAGAGAGAGAGAGAGAGAGAGAGAGAGAGAGAGAGAGAGAGAGAGACGGGGGGGGGGGGGGGTGTTGGCCCTTACGCTACGATGATTGGTTGATGGTGCTGTAGACCGGGGCAAAATTTCGAGTGGCACTTGAAAAAAAAAAAAAAATCAAGGAATAGGAGTCCTAATTCCTATTTTTCTCGTTTGACTCATCTGGAAATTATCTGCTTATTATTTATCATTATTAGCAAAGGCCCTTTGCGTCAATAGGCCTAGGAGGAAATGAAGAAGCTACAACCCAAGTTGGAAAAGCAGGATGCTATAAAAACAATAGCTTCAATAAGGAAAAATAGCTCAGTGAGGAAATAAAACAAGGAAATAATTAAACTACATTTTAATGTAATTTTAGACATAATTTAGGTGGTTTTCCTAGTAACACAACATAGGCCTATACCATCGATTGCAATATACGGTATACTTTTTAAAATATTCATTGAAATATATAAAAAAAAAACTTCAAGTGATTATTAAGCATAACTTCCTCAAATAAAATGATTAACAGAATTAAATATAAATATAAAAATCTCTCTCTCTCTCTCTCTCTCTCTCTCTCTCTCTCTCTGCGAAAATTTTCTCGTTGAAAATATACATACCATTACAGAAAAGCAACGGAAATAATCCCCCCTTACTGCCTGACGTTGTAAGGGTGAAAACAGATAGTTCAAGGTAACTGGATAAACACTAAAATGTTGTGTAATTATTTACCTTTTGAGGAGATTTTGTTTCTTATTATATATAATAAATTCTAACTGAGAATGTGTATATTATGTTATGCAAAATATTTTTGGACCAAATAACTGAATATATCGTTTTCTGTGTTTATAAGCCTCGATGCTCTCTATGACGTCGGGGGGTGACTTGTGTGTAGGTTTTATTTGTATATATATATATATATATATATATATATATATATATATATATATATATATATATATATATATATATATATATAGAGAGAGAGAGAGAGAGAGAGAGAGAGAGAGAGAGAGAGAGAGAGAGAGAGAGAGAGAGAGAGAGAGAGAGAGAGTTATATTCCATTGATCTCTGCAATGCTAAAGCGTATATTTTTATTAGTCTCACTTGTGCCAAATGTAAACGTCTAATCCAGTATCAATATTAGTAAGGGAAATAAAGGTGTCGGGAGGAAATTTGGCAACGCTGCTCATCTGTCACTCGAATTATTCGTTGTCTGAAATATAAGAGTTTTTATTTTGTTCATAATGTGTCATTTATTGATATTTTTTATTATATTATCCATAACAGTTTCCCATTTATTACAAAATGACAATTTTCAATTAGTTTCTAATATAAATACACCTATCAATATGCAGTACATCTCAGCTACTCATGACTTCTCGATCTTAAGGACGAGGGAATAGAGAAGGAAATCCTTTCACTATCACATACGCCCTTCTGGCCTTGAAGGAAATGCACACTTCGTATAAGAGTAAAGCTACTTTCTCTCTCTCTCTCTCTCTCTCTCTCTCTCTTTCTCTCTCTCTCTCTCTCTTAGATTTGTGTCTCTATATCCATGGACGAGCACACACACACAATTACGTTTCATTTATACCCATAGCGTATTTAATTGGGATTAAAGATCAAAGGAAAAAGAGGAAAAGATATCAAATTTGAGAGAGAGAGAGAGAGAGAGAGAGAGAGAGAGAGAGAGAGAGAGAGAGAGAGAGAGAGAGATTTTATTATATTATATATATTCCCTATAATGCTAACACGTAAATTTTGAGTAGCCTCGCTTGTGCCAAATGTAGATAGAATGCCTAATCCAGTATCAATATTACTAAGGGAAGTAATATTGTCAGGAGGAAATTTGGCAACGCTGCTTGCTCAAGTCACTAGAACCATTCGATTTATGAAACGTCTATATTTCTATTTTGTTTATTATATGTCATATATTGTTATTTTCATTATATTATCTATATTTCTCCTACATTATATATTGCAAATGTTCATATATATATATATATATATATATATATATATATATATATATATATATATATATATATATATATATATATATATATATATATATATATATATATATATATATATATTTAAATATATATATATATATATATATATATATATATATATATATATATATTTAAATATATATATATATATATATATATATATATATATATATATATATATATATATATATATATATATATATATATATATATATATATATATATATATATATATATATATGACTTACAGTCTTATTTACATCTAGAAATCTGAATGTTAAAGGCAATATGCTTGCACACACACATTTACAATTTACAATATATATATATATATATATATATATATATATATATATATATATATATATATATATATATATATATATATATATATATATATATATATACATATATATATATATATATATATATATATATATATATATATATATATATATATACAGTGGTACCTCTACATACGAATTTAATTCATTCCACAACCGACGTCGGATGTAGAAACAAATTTTCCCATAAGAATACATGGTAATTCATTTAATTCGTTCCTCATCCTAATAAACCATAATAAATCCTTAATAAATGGCTACACATAATTACACATAACAATAACATAACTGCATAATATGAAAGAATCATGTTAAAAAAGATAATTATAAGGAAATAATAAATAAAGGAAATTTATTTTATTGCCACTTTACCTTAGAGACAGGCCAACGCAGGTGTAGGATTTGCTACGCCAGGAGGAGACAGACGATCGGCGAGAAGGTAGACATGGTGTTAACATGTTCTTTAAATAAATACTCTCTCTCGCTCTCTCTGTCTCTCTCTCTCTCTCTCTCTCTCTCTCTCTCTTGTTCTTCTTCACTGTTAGTGTTAGCGACGTCTATTAATTCTAACACTAAGAGTGAAGAAGAACAAGAGAGAGAGAGAGAGAGAGAGAGAGAGAGAGATTAAACAAAACTGAGAGATTAACCCTGGATAGGTACGATGGGTCGTTTGCGACCCCGAGCGTAAAAAAAAAACAGGTTTTTCTCACGTGACTCACCCCCGTGACTGAATTTGTGGGTGATCGACCTGCAGGAGGTGTCTCCTCTACACGCTCTAGTAGTGTCCAGATGTGCATTGCTGTAGCTGTACTCCTTCCCCGATTTCTGAGACGCGTCGGGGTCGAGCGCGACCGAGTTTACCCTTCTAAGGTAGTTTGCATAATTATCCAAGTTATTACGTATTATGAAATTGTCGTAGAATGGTGCAACTTGTATAGGTTATCAGTTGTGGAAAGTCTTGGTGGATTGTTTGGCTACCATGTGCATGATTTTTTTTTTAGTTAAAATGTCGTTCATCACCACGAGGACCATTTTACCGCGAGTGCCCCTTTTTCATTTTTTTTCATTTTTTTGCCAAGTCATTTTTCCGTAAGATATTGCCAAATAGGGTCGTAAAACTTTTGCTTGTTTAGTGTTGGAAAGTGTGTCTAGATGATCTGGCTACCCATGCATGACTTTGTTTTTGTCAGATACGACGTAGTTATTGGTATATTGGGTATTTAACTGCGGTTACCAATTTCTGTTTTTTTTCAATATTTGTAAAAATTACTACGTAGTAAGGAATTGCCATATATTATTCATTTTTTTTTTCATGTTTATGTGTTAGAAAGTGTGCCTTGATGGTTGGGCTAACACGTGCATGTCTTTTTTTTTTATCTGAGATGCCGTATATTAGAATGTCGGGCATTTTACCGCGAGTGTCCCTTTTTCATTTTTTTTCATTTTTTTGCCAAGTCATTTTTCCGTAAGATATTGCCAAATAGTGTCGTAAAACTTTTGCTTTTTTAGTGTTGGAAAGTGTGTCTAGATGATCTGGCTACCCATGCGTGATTTTGTTTTTGTCAGATACGACGTAGTTATTGGTATATTGGGTATTTAACTGCAGTTGCCAATTTCTGTTTTTTTTTCAATATTTGTAAAAATTTACTACGTATATTATTGATTTTTTTTTCATGTTTATGTGTTAGAAAGTGTGCCTTGATGGTTGGGCTAACACGTGCATGTCTTTTTTTTTATCTGAGATGCCGTATATTAGAATGTTGGGCATTTTTCCGCGAGTGCCCCTTTTTATTTGTTTTGCCTTTTTTTGCTTAGTCATGTTACCGTAAGGAATTGGCAAGTAGTGTCGCAAAACCTATAATTTTATAGTGTTGGAAAGTGTTTCTAGATGATCTGGCTACCCATGCCTATTTTTTTTTTTAGCCAGATATGGCGTATATATAAGTATGTGTTCGATTTTCCCATGATTGCCATTTTTTCGTTTTTTCCCATTTCTTTCAAAATTACTACGTACTAAGGAACTATCACAGAGTAATATTTCATTTATATGTTTATTTGTCAGAAATTGTGCCTTGATGGTTTGCCTAGCACGTGGCTGAAATTTTTTTTTTCTTAAATGCCGTATATTAGAATGGCCATTTTTCCACGAGTGCCCCTTTTTATTTGTTTTGCATTTTTTTGCTTAGTCATGTTACCGTAAGGAATTGGCAAGTAGTGTCGCAAAACTTATAATTTTATAGTGTTGGAAAGTGTTTCTAGATGATCTGGCTACCCATGCCTATCTTCTTTTTTTAGCCAGATATGGCGTATATATAGGTATGTGTTCGATTTTCCTGTGATTGCCATTTTTTCGTTTTTTCCCATTTCTTTCAAAATTACTACGTACTAAGGAACTATCACAGAGTAATTATTCATTTAGATGTTTATTTGTCGGAAAATGTGCCTTGATGGTTTGCCTAGCAAGTGGCTGAATTTTTTTTTTCTGAAATGCCGTATATTAGAATGTTAGCCATTTTTCCGCGAGTGCCCCTTTTTATTTGTTTTGCATTTTTTTGCTTAGTCATGTTACCGTAAGGAATTGGCAAGTAGTGTCGCAAAACTTATATTTTTACAGTGTTGGAAAGTGTTTCTAGATGATCTGGCTACCCATGCCTATCTTTTTTTTAGCCAGATATGGCGTATATATAGGTATGTGTTCGATTTTCCGGTGATTGCCATTTTTTCGTTTTTTCCCAATTCTTTCAAAATTACTACGTACTAAGGAACTATCACAGAGTAATGATTCCTCTAGATGTTTATTTGTCGGAAAATTCTGTTTACTTTTTTTTTGATTGAATATCATCAAATTTTTTTAGCTAAAATATTATATTGTTTTACATTTTTTTTTTCGATTTTATTTCCCTTCAAAAAAAATTTTTTGGGTCAGAATTTTAATTTTATAGTCGTAAAATAATCGACAATTATCCAGCAACCCACCATACAATTTTTATGCATATCCAATAATAATTAGATTAGTAAATAACACCTTGAAATTGACATACCCTTCCTACATTTCAAGTGGCAGATTAGGGAGTCTGAGTCAGTGTGGTTGGCGGCCATTTTGTGGACATATCCGAAGCGTAAGCTGCCCTATCTACATATATTCTTGTTCCCTATAGAATTTGTGATATTTTGGTATATTTTTACCTGCATAAATATCATATTATATATTAAATATATGTATTTTTTTACGAAATTTCTAAGTACTCAAAAAATTACCTTTAGATATGGCCCCTGATATAAATGTAATTTACAAAATAATGAAGATTTTTTTACATATTTCTATTTTGGGATAACATATGTTTATTCCCTAAAAAAATTAGCCACTTCCTATTTCATTTGGGTACCCAAAAAAATTCATGAAATTTGGACAAATTTTTTTGGCCAAAAAAAGTTACCCTTTTTTTCTCATTTCAGATCTTCACCTCCATGGGTCTGACTTCATCCAAAATACATCAAGATGTGTCCTAAACATTCAAGAATCAATTCCTAAAAGGATTTGTGTATATATGTATAAACTTTTTTTTATGAATTTTTATGTCAGGTCTTTTTTTTTCTACTTATTTTTTTAAAATATTTATAATAAATAGTTTTTCTGCAGATGAGTAGTATTTATCTTTACAGTTGTTTTAAGCATTCATTGAAGTTTTTTTTGGCAAAAGAAAAAAGGAGGTTACTGCAAAAACTGATTTTTCAAGAATTTTTTTTGGCGTCGGGGTCGTTCGCGTCCGAGTATACCCTTAAAGGGGTGTCCGAGGAGCGTACCTATCCAGGGTTAACCCTGGATAGGTACGGTGGGTCGTCCGCGACCCCGAGCGTAAAAAAAAAAACAGGTTTTTCTCACGTGACTCACCCCCGTGACTGAATTTGTGGGTGATCGACCTGCAGTAGGTGTCTCGCCTACACGCTCTAGTAGTGTCCAGATGTGCATTGCTGTAGCTGTACTCCTTCCCCGTTTTCTGAGACGTGTCGGGGTCGAGCGCGACCGAGTTTACCCTTCTAAGGTAATTTGCATAATTATCCAAGTTATTACGTATTATGAAATTATCGTAGAATGGTGCAACTTGTATAGGTTATCAGTTGTGGAAAGTCTTGGTGGATTGTTTGGCTACCATGTGCATGATTTTTTTTTTTAGTTAAAATATTGTTCATCACCACGAGGACCATTTTACCGCGAGTGCCCCTTTTTCATTTTTTATCATTTTTTTGCCAAGTCATTTTTCCGTAAGATATTGCCGAATAGTGTCGTAAAACTTTTGCTTTTTTAGTGTTGGAAAGTGTGTCTAGATGATCTGGCTACCCATACGAGACTTTGTTTTTGTTATATACGACGTAGTTATTGGTATATTGGGTATTTAACTGCGGTAGCCAATTTCTGTTTTTTTCCAATATTTGTAAAAATTTACTACGTAGTAAGGAAATGCCGTATATTATTGATTTTTTTTCATGTTTATGTGTTAGAAAGTGTGCCTTGATGGTTGGGCTAACACGTGCATGTCTTTTTTTTTATCTGAGATGCCGTATATTAGAATGTTGGGCATTTTACCGCGAGTGCCCCTTTTTCATTTTTTTTTCATTTTTTTGCCAAGTCATTTTTCCGTAAGATATTGCCAAATAGTGTCGTAAAACTTTTGCTTTTTTAGTGTTGGAAAGTATGTCTAGATGATCTGGCTACCCATGCGTGACTTTGTTTTTGTCAGATACGACGTAGTTATTGGTATATTGGGTATTTAACTGCGGTTGCCAATTTCTGTTTTTTTTTCAATATTTGTAAAAATTTACTACGTAGTAAGGAATTGCCGTATATTATTGATTTTTTTTTTCATGTTTATGTGTTAGAAAGTGTGCCTTGATGGTTGGGCTAACACGTGCATGTCTTTTTTTTTTTTATCTGAGATGCCGTATATTAGAATGTTGGGCATTTTTCCGCGAGTGCCCCTTTTTATTTGTTTTGCATTTTTTTGCTTAGTCATATATATATATATATATATATATATATATATATATATATATATATATATATATATATATATATATATATATAAATGTATATATATATATATATATATATATATATATATATATATATATATATATATATATATATATATATATATATATATATATATATATATATATATATATATATATATATATATATATATATATATATACATTATATATATATATATATCATGTTTTTCATATTTAAATAAGCCATATATATTTTTGAAACATTAATGTCTGGATTCTCTAAACGACCTCGGGATCAGAGCCCCAGGCGAAATCACACAAAGACAAGAGCTTGGCTCCGACCGGGAATCGAATCCTGGTCGGCAAGCTTGTATAGACAGTAACTAAGCAACTCCGGCCGGGAATCGAACCCTGGTCGGCAAGCTTGTATAGACAGTAACTAAGCAACTTCGTGGCCAAGTGGCTTAGTCACTGTCTATACAAGCTTGCCGACCAGGATTCGATTCCCGGCCGGAGCGAAGCTCTTGCCTTTGTGTGATTTCGCCTGGGGCTCTGATCCCGAGGTCGTTAAGAGAATCCAGACATTAATGTATCAAAAATATATATGGCTTATTTGAATATATATATATATATATATATATATATATATATATATATATATATATATATATATATATATATATATATATATATATATATATATATATATATATATATATATATATATAATTGTGTGTGTGTGTGTGTGTAATAGTCATCATCATTAATATTATTATTTTTATTATTATTATTAAGCTATCTATGTAAATTTCAGCTCTTTATGAACGCAGTTACTGATCATAACTTTAATGAGCTAGTTACCCAACAAATCTTAACGCAGCTGTAATAAAGAAGTTACCCTTATAATCTCTTTTCTGTGCACGAAGCCCGCCCCAATCTGCAGAACTGTTTGGGAAAAAAAAAATTCGCTTCCCGGCCGGTTACAAGTTCTTGTCTTTGTGTGATTTCGCCTTAGGCTCTGATCCCGAGGTCGTTAAGAACCATTTTAACGTAGAAAAAAAAAATATGAAAAAGTTAATAATTCTTTGCAAACATATCAAGCTTAAATAATTGATTTGGAGAAGTAACTCCTTTTTACAGTTTAGAACAAAATTAACGGTGTTCTTTTTTTTTATGAAACAGAACAATTATGAGAACCGGTGCTTCAACGATGAGTCATAGGTTCGAGTCCTTGACCAGCCTAAAGCATGTATAATTTTTTTTTATTGAATATATATTCTCAAACTTTGATTTGATATTAAATTTCACTGCAGTTGATATGCATTTACGAATATATAAGAAAACCTAATGAAAACGTGAGTTTTGTTCGCCTCGTCCACAGTTTTATAATTGGACACACGTCCTAAAAAGTGGACGTTGAGGCCATCTGTCGGTAGAAAAGAAAATTAATTATCTTGAAAAATGCTACTAAAATGTCGTATTATTTTAGATGCATATAGCGTATATTATATTATTTTGACATTTATGTAGTACGAAGACTTCATTTGGTATACATAAAAAAAAGATTATTTTTACAAATATGATGTATTTTAATGTATAATATCAAGACAATTTCTATAACATGAAAACATATTTTAGTTAAGTTATGCATATTTAAACAAATAAAGTGTCATTTTCTGGTAAGGTTTAGGTATCGTTTTCTTTGATTATCTTATTTTAAAAGGTATAACTAAACTATATCTTCTATGGCTTAACTTTATTATCAAATTACGTATTTTGAGCAATATTTTGAATAAAAACAGACAGGCTCAGCCATAATTTTCAAGATATTTCATTAACCCTACAAAAATTATAACATTTTGGTGAAATTTCAATTTGAAACATTATGTACAAAGAAAATAAGGTTCTACAAATATAATTGCAGAAAGAGAATATTTTGATGTTGATTAAAGACACGAAAATGCTCGCTATCTAATAATAAAATCGAAAATTAGGTACCATATAAATTACCTAGACTGATTCAAAATAAAATGTGTATATCATAGGTCTATAATAGGCTAACAGATGGCCTCAGCTTTAGCTTTTTCTGACCTTTAAGTGGAAGTAAAAACAGGATTTTCTTGAAGTTTCGATTAAAACACTCTTCGTAAGGAACATGATTTGTCTTTGATATATTGTAAGGACAGTGAGACAAGTGTCACCAAGATCAACTGATACTTTATTCGAATGTGCACGGGAGTATATTACAAGGTGCGGACGGAAAGGTAGGATGACGCTGGCGCCAAATCAGATTGAAGTGCCCGCCAAAATATATGTGCTTTCTTACACTTACAAATATATGAATTATGGGTTAACAGAAACATGTTATGAAATGATACATATATCAAAATGTAGCTTTGGTAGAGCGGAATATATATACATGGGAAACCACAGTGTGGTGAAAAGAGAATTAAAATAAATAAGTAGTTTGTCGATTTTCTGGACGACGAAGGGATCGGTGTCCTTACAAGTACTCCCCCCCAAGATATCGGGCGGCGTAGAGGGCTGATGATCAATCTTCGTATCTTTTCGGGCGTCGGAGGGTTCCTCTTGTTTTTGAACGGAGGGGCGCGCTGGCGATCGGTGTAAGGATCTATTCCTCTTGTCGTCGTTTGATGATTTTTCTTTCGTTGGGCAGCTTGTTTTGAGGTGGAACTCTGGATCTGCCAGGTCAGGCGGAGGCGGTGTCGCTTCCTTCGAGAAACGCTGGTTTCACGCGGTCTATTGAGACCCAGTCCTCTTGGCCATGGACATCGAGAAGGAAGGCTTTCGTTGTCTTTTTAATTACCCGGTAGGGACCTCGATAAGGTGTAGTCAGTGGTTGTCGATGAGCGTCGACACGGACGAAAACGTACCTGCAGTCATCCAGGCTTTTTGGCTTGAAGTGCTTGGTTCTGTCCTGGTAAGTTTTGAGACACGGCCTGAACTTCCTAGCGATGTCCCTTAGGTGATCCAGCTGCGTGTCGTCGGTTGACGAGGGAAAGAATTCGCCAGGAACTGTGAGCGCTTCCCCGTAAACCTTTTCGGCGGGCGAAGGTTCGCCGTCTGCGCTAGGGGCGGTGCGAAGGCCGAGGAGTACCCAAGGAAGTCGTGATTTCCAGTCCCCGTCGGTGCAGCTCGCCATCAGGGACGCCTTGAGGGCGCGGTGAGTTCTTTCGACCATGCCGTTTGCCGCGGGGTTGTATGCCGTGGTGCTGTGGAGCGTCGTCCCCATCAGGTTCGCCAAAGCGAGCCATATTTCTGAGAGGAAAGCGGGGCCTCTGTCAGTCGTGATGTCATCAGGAACGCCAAACCTGCTCACCTAGCTTGACAGGAGTGCTTCGGCGCGTGCTTGAGTCGTAGCTTCGGTCATCGGCGATGCCTCCAACCACCTCGTGGAGCGATCGATGATCGTAAGTAGGTAGCGAGCAGATCCAGAAGGGCGCAATGGTCCCACAACGTAGATGTGTATATGGCCGAAACGTCTTTTTGGCTGGGGAAAATCGCCTACCACCGATTCGGTGTGACGGCTGACCTTGCTTGACTGGCAGTTGATGCATGACTTCGCCCATTCCCGGGCGTCCTTTTTTATCCCTGGCCAGACAAACTTTTCAGACAGAAGGGGAGCGGTGGTGCGTCCTGAGGGGTGTGAAAGTCCATGGATGATATCGAATATTTTCCTTCTGCAGGAGGCTGGTACCAAGGGACGTGGGCGGCCCGTGTTGGTGTCGCAACAAATAGTTACTCCTGCTGGTCCGAGGGGAATCGCACTTATCTTGAGCGCGGATGGCCCCGCCAGGTGATTCTCTGCTTCTCGGTCGGTGCGTTGTTCGGTTGGGAGATTGGCGTAGTCGATTCCCAGGTGGATCGCGTCAATTTCAATCCTTGAAAGGGCGTCTGCGACTGGGTTTTTCTTTCCTGGGACGTAACGTATGGTGCACCCGAATTCGGCGGTTGATGCGAGATGACGTTGTTGTCGGGAGGACCATGCGTCCGTCGATTTCGTGAAGGCGTGTACGAGGGGTTGATGGTCCGTCGCGATTGTGAAGGGGGTACCCTCCAAGATGTGCCTGAAGTGGCGGACGGCGAGGTAGACGGCGAGGAGTTCCCTATCGAAGGTGCTGTATCTTGTTTCGGCGGGTTTCAATTTCTTGCTGAAGAATGCCAGCGGTCGAGGAGAACCATCGACGAGTTGCTCAAGCACAGCCACACAGGCGACGTTGCTGGCGTCGGTCGTTAGTCGCAGGGGCGCGTTGTTGTTGAAATGAGCCAGGGTAGTGGCATTCGCAAGGGCATCCTTCGTCCGAGCGAATGCCTGTTGCTAGGGCAAACCCCTCTCGAGTTTTTTTTGCTTTTCCTTTCAGGACGTCGTCGAGGGGTGACAGGGTTTGTGCGATGTTGGGGATGAAGCGCCTGTAGTAATTGACCATTCCCAGGAACTCTTAAAGTTGGCGGATGGTCATAGGCATTGGGAACTTCCTGATGGCCTCGACCTTGGTTGTCATGGGTTTTACCCCGCGCGAGGATACGCGGTGACCAAGGAAATCCACTCCCTCCGCACCGAACGTGCATTTGTCGAAGCGTACGACTAGGCCGTTCTCCTGTAGGCGTTTGAGGACGGTGCGGACGTGCCCCCGGTGTTCCTCCTTGGTTTTCGGGAATATCAGGATGTCGTCGACGTAGCAGACGCAGAAAGGTAGGTCACCCAGAATGCTATCCATTAGTCGTTGGAAGGTCGCCCTGGCGTTGCGTAGACCGAAGGTTGAGTATGCGAAGGTGTAGGATCCAAACGGCGTTACAATGGCAGTTTTCGGGATGTCTTCCGGAAATACGGGGACCTGGAAGTAAGACTTGAGGAGGTCCATCTTGGTAAAATACTTCGCGCCGTGCAACGTGTTCGTTAGGTCCTGCATGTTGGGCAGCGGGTAGTGATCGGGCGTTGTGATGAGGTTGAGGCGCCTTTAGTCGCCGCAAGGTCTCCAGGACCCGTCCAGCTTTTTTACCATGTGTAGGGGCGATGCCCAGGGGCTCGATACTTTCTTACAGATACCCATGCGTTCCATGTCCTCAAAGGCGCGTTTGGCATCCTTCAGTTTCTGGGCCGGTAGGTGGCGGAGTTTGGCGTGAGTAGGAGGTCCTGTCGTTTTGATGTGGTGGTAGATCCCGTGCTTGGATGGGGAACCTGGCGAGTGTCGGAGCTCGGGCTTGAAAACCTCGGGAAATTCTTGTAGGAGGTCGGCGTAGGGGTGCGTCGTTACGGCAGATACGGACATTGTTGCAGGGCCGTGTTTTAGGGAGCGGGACTGGCAGGTTCCCGTGTCGATGAGACGTTTGTTAGCGACATCAACGAGGAGTCCGTGGTGGGCGAGGATATCCGCACCGAGGAGGGGGCAATTGACGTCGGCGATGGCGAAGGGCCAAGAATACGAACGGCCCATGATAAATATCTTGAGGGTCCTAATCCCATAGCACCGTATGGGAGATCCGTTGCCGGCGATGAGTGAGGGAGCATTTTTGTCGGGACCACGATCTAGGTCGGACTTGGACGGTGGGAACGTTGACTGCATTGCTCCGGTGTCTACCATGAGTCTACGGTTGAAAATAGTATCGAGGATATAGAAAACATTCTTGTTTTGGTTACCTGCGGCTGCGATGGTGGCAGGTGAATGCTTCTGACGTCATCTTTTAGGGAAACTGCATGGTGCTCTACATTTCTTGGCACCGCTGCCGAACTGTTGGTGGTAGAAGCACCATGCTGGGTTAGTCCTGGGGTTCGGTCATGTTGGTTGCGGCCGTTTCTTTCTTGATAGAACGTTGATCTCGTCGTCCTCAGGGGCCGTTGCCGAGGAGTCTATGGAAGAGAAGCTGCTGAAGGAAGAGAACGAAGGCGGTGTTGACGATGATGCTCTGAGGCGAGATGCTTTGGAGGCCTCGTGGAGCTTCTGAGCCTTCGACAGGAGTTCGTTCATCGGGAGCGTGTCGGCGTCTGTCAATCGGGCCCTTGCGTCCTGTGGTAGGCGTCGAAGAAAGATCTCGCGAGATAAGCTAATCTCACGTCGTCGGCCGTTGCTGTCTGTTTCGGGGAGCAAAAGCATGCCGGTTAACTCGTCCCATGCCTTGACAGGAGAGGTGTCACCCATGGGCTTGCCGGCGAGGTCCAGGACTTTCTGTGCCCTTGCTGAGACGGAGAGGGAGTAGATACCGATGAGTTTCGTTCTCAGGTCGTCGTATGAAACTTGGCCGGCCTGGGCGTCGAGCCCTGGGGAAATCCTGTTGAATACTTTTTCAGGTATGGAGGTGAGAGCGATGTCAGCCTTGGCGCAGGAGTCGCTGAGTCTAGCGACACGGAAGAGTACCTCCGCTCTCAGGAACCAGGAAGCGGTGTTGTGTTGAGAAAAGGGCGGCAGTTTGACTCTGGGCGTGGAGGCGAGGCCGTTGGGTGCGATGGGCGTGTTGCTTCCTGCATCGTGGCCAGACGACGAGTCGGCGAAGAGGTGAGAAATTGATATGTCGGTTAAGCTCATCCTACTGCCTTACATGCACCGAAGTGTGGGAGAACCAAAGGAAGGTTCATGCCTAAGGTAACGGAGTATAGAGAAGGTACCACGGCCGTAATAAGTCCGTTAATGGCAAAGCCAAAACCGCTGATGCTACTTTCAACTCCGGGGTCACCAGTTGTAAGGACAGTGAGACAAGCGTCACCAAGATCAACTGATACTTTATTCGAATGTGCACAGGAGTATATTACAAGGTGCGGACGGAAAGGTAGGATGACGTTGGCGCCAAATCAGATTGAAGTGCCCGCCAAAATATATGTGTTTTCTCACACTTACAAATATATGAATTATGCGTTAACAGAAACATGTTATGAAACGATACATATATCAAAATGTAGCTCTGGTAGAGCGGAATATATATACATAGGAAACCACAGTGTGGTCAAGAGAGAATTTAAATAAATAAGTAGTTTGTCGATTTTCTGGACGACGAAGGGATCGGTGTCCTTACAATATTATTATTATTATCATTATTATTATTATTATTATTATTAATATTATTATTATTATTATTATTATTATTATTATATACTAGCTAAACTACAACCCTAATTGGAAAGCAGGACTATATATATATATATATATATATATATATATATATATATATATATATATATATATATATATATATATATATATATATATATATATATATATATATATATATATATATATATATATATATATATATATATATAGCGGCTATGTAAATATTCAATCTGTTGGTAATAAAATGAATTAAAATTCTGTCAAGAAGAAACTGAAAAATTTCTTGTTCTCTAAGGGCTTCGATGGTGAAGATGAGTTGATTTCAATTCTAAGTACAGAACACCTGAATCGACATGTATAAGTACAAAAGAATTGTCGTTATTTCTTAACTTTCTTTGTGGCTAAGTGGTAGTCTCTGTCTCTACAAGTCTGCCGGACTAGGATTCGATTCCTAGCCGTTCACAAGCTCTCGTCTTTGAGTGAATTTGCCTGGGGCTCTGATCCCGAGGTCGTTAAGAACCATTTAAATATAGAAAAAAATATGAGAAAATTATTAATTTTTTGCAAATATATGTAGCTTAGATAATTGATTTCGAGAAGCAACTAATTTTTTTACAGTTTAGAACAAAATTAAACTTTTTATTTATGAAAACAGAACAATTATGAGAACCGTTGCTTCAACGATGAGTCATAGGTTCGAGTCCTTAACTAGCCTAACGCATGTTTCGTTTTTTATTGGATATATATTCTCAAGCTTGAATTTGATATTAAATCTCACTGTGGTTGATATGTATTTAGGAATATATAATAAAACATAATAATAACATGAATTTTATTCACCTCGTCCCCAGTTTTTAAATGGGCATACGTCCTAAAAAATGAACGTTGAGGCCATCTGTCGGTAGAAAAGAAAACTATCTTGAAAACATGCTACTTAAATGTAGTATTATTTTAGATGCGTATATTATTATTATTATTATTATTATTATTATTATTATTATTTTTATTATCCAAGCTACAACCCTAGTTGGAAAAGCAAGGTGCTATAAGCCCAGGGGCTCCAACAGGGAAAAATAGCCCAGTGAGGAAAGGAAATAAAGAAATAAATAAATGAAGAGAACAAATTAACAATAAATCATTTTAGAATAAGTAACAACGTCAAAACAGACATGTCATATATAAACTATTAACAATATCAAAAACAAATATGTCATAGATAAATTATAAAAAAAAACTCATGTCCGCCTGGTCAACAAAAAAACATTTTCTCCAACTTTGAACTTTTGAAGTTCTACTGATTCAACCACCCGATTAGGAAGATCATTCCACAACTTGGTCACAGCTGGAATAAAACTTCTAGAGTACTGCGTAGTATTGAGCCTCGTGATGGAGAAGGCCTGGCTATTATAATTAACTGCCTGCCTAGTATTACGAACAGGATAGAATTGTCCAGGGAGATCTGAATGTAAAGGATGGTCAGAGTTATGAAAAATCTTATACAACATGCATAATGTACTAATTGAACGAAGGTGCCAAAGATTAATATCTAGATCAGGAATAAGAAATTTAATAGACCGTAAGTTTCTGTCCAACAAATTAAGATGAGAATCAGCAGCTGAACACCAGACAGGAGAACAATAATCAAAACAAGGTAGAATGAAAGAATTCAAACACTTCTTCAGAATAGATTGAACACCGAAAATCTTGAAAGACTTTCTCAATAAGCCTATTTTTTGTGCAATTGAAGAAGACACAGACCTTATATGTTTCTCAAAAGTAAATTTACTGTCGAAAATCACACCTAAAATTTTGAAAGAGTCATACAAATTTAAAGAAACATTATCAATACTAAGATCCGGATGTTGAGGGGCCACCGTTCTTGACCTACTTACAATCATACTTTGAGTTTTGTTAGGATTCAACTTCATACCCCATAATTTGCACCATGCACTAATTCTAGCTAAATCTGTATTAAGGGATTCACCAACCCTAGATCTACATTCAGGGGATGGAATTGATGCAAAGACAGTAGCATCATCTGCATATGCAAAAAGCTTGTTTTCTAGGCCAAACCACATGTCATGTGTATATAGTATGAAAAGTAATGGGCCAAGAACACTACCCTGTGGAACACCGGATATCACATTCCTATAATCACTATGGTGCCCATCAACAACAACTCTTTGAGATCTATTACTTAAAAAATCAATAATAATGCTGAGAAACGACCCACCCACTCCCAACTGTTTCAGTTTGAAATAAAGAGCCTCATGATTAACACGGTCAAATGCAGCACTAAAATCAAGGCCAATCATACGAACTTCCCGACCACAATCAAGGGATTTCTGTACAGCATTGGAGATTGTAAGAAGGGCATCACATGCTCCAAGGCCTTTACATAAACCAAATTGCAAACTAGGGAGTAGATGATTACCTTCAGCAAACCTATTAAGACGTTTTGCCAGAAGACGTTCAAAAACTTTAGATAATATGGGAGTTATGGAAATTGGGCGGTAATCAGTGGGACTTGAGCTACCACAAACACATTTACATAGAGGAGTAACATTACCAATTCTCCAACTAGTGCTAAAAGCTCCTCTTCTTGCTAACTTGCGCAAGATAACAGATAACTTTGGAGCTAAGAAATCTGCTGTCTTTATAAAAAACAAAGGAAAAATACCATTTGGGTCCACACCTCCATAAGCATCATGATCCACCAACAGAGCTTTAATCTCACGAGATCAAAAAGCTAAACTAGTTAGTTTAGCCCCAGGAAAACAGGAATGAGGAAGTTCAAGTTTTTCATTACTCTGTTTACTGTCAAAAACATCAGCCAAAAGGGTTGCCTTTTCCTTTGGACAGTGAGTGACTGAACCATCTGGTTTAAGTAAAGGAGGAACTGTTGCATCTACACCAAAGAGTACAGATTTAAGGGTAGACCACCATTTATGTTCCGGGGTTGTACCAGAAAGTGTTTCTTTTATGGTTAAATTGTACTCCTTTTCAGTTGAGGCATAAACTCTCTGAGCAAAAGCTCGAAGCTGAGTATAGTTGTTCCAGGTCAAAACTGATCTGTTACCCTTCCAAAGTTGATAGGCCTCCTGCTTCTCCAAAAAATCACGTCTACAATCATCATTGAACCACGGTTTGTCCTTCACTCGGTACCTTAGCACACGAGAAGGGATACGCCTATCAATTATGTTGACTAGATTCTCATTCAAAGGGATAACAGGATCTACTCTATTATATAATTGTGACCAATTCAAGCACAAAAGATCATGTAAAATCCCATTCCAGTCTGCTTGGGATTTCATAGAAATTTTACAAGAATATGATATATCAGGGACAGGCTGCTCAGTCTTCACTAATAATGAAATCAAGGCATGATCAGATGTCCCGACTGGAGAACCAAGCTTACTAGTTATAACGCCAGGGGAGTCAGTGTATACGAGGTCCAAGCAATTACCAGACCTGTGAGTAGCTTCATTTATGATTTGCTCACAGCCTGATTCAGAGGCAAGGTCTAAAGCTCTTAAGCCATGGCGATCGGTAGGAGAGATAGAACTTAACCACTCCCTATGGTGAGCATTAAAATCACCAACAAAGACAAAAGAAGCCTTTCCATCATCTTCTTGTATCTTAGCCATAATGGTAAGAAGACAATCGAAGATAGAATCATCTATGTCTGGATTCCGGTAGATCGAACACAAATAAAAGTTGTTATGCCTGCCACAAACTTTTATTACCTGAATCTCAGGACATCCACATTGATAGCAGGACTTATGAGAAGCAGGGTACTCGGTACTAATATACACCGCCATTCCCCTGGCCCTAGGGATGGCATCACGTTTCAACATTATTGGCTTCTTAAAACCAGTTATAAGGAGCTCAGATGAGTGCCTCATATTAGAAACCAAAGTTTCTGAGCACAAAAGAATATCATACTGTCTGGACGCAACTGTAAGGTCTTGGATATTTGCATGAAGACCACGAATATTGCAATACAGAAGACGACATTGACGAAATCTAGGACGTACTGGTCCCGGATTTCGCTCAATGTGTCCAGACAGCATAAGAATTAATAGAAATAAAAAAGAGACATCATACTTAAAAACTAGATTAACAAGAATTATAACAAAAACAATACGTACAGAATTAGAAACAAAGTGATTGATGATACCCATAGACTATAGTAAAAAGTCGGAAAAACTGGTCAACATGGAGGAGCCAATACACCATGCAAGGCAAAATACCCTCCAGGATAGCCACTTCAACTGAAGGGAGGACAGTAAGGATGGTTTTGAGAAGAAAAAGAATCAGAAAAAGGAAAAGAAATCCTCTTGATAAACCACCAGGCATCCATGGCCCTTTTATCAAGCCTGCCCAACACACCATTTCAAAAAAACAAGAGGAAGAAAACAAAATAATAAGATAGAATAGTGTGCCTGAGTGTACCCTCAAGCAAGAGAACTCCAACCCAAGACAGTGGAAGACCATGGTACAGAGGCTATGGCACTACCTAAGACTAGAGAACAGTGGTTTAATTTTGGAGTGTCCTTCTCTTAGAAGAGCTGCTTACCACAGCTAAAGAGTCTCTTTTACCCTTACCAAGAGGAAAGTACAATGAACAAATTGCAGTACAGTAATTAACCCCTTGGGTGAAGAAGTGTTAAGTATCTCATTGTTGTCAGGTGTATGAGGAAAGACGAGAACATGTAAAGAATAGGCCAGACTATTCTGTGTAAGTGTAGGCAAAGAAAAAATAAGCCGTGACCAGAGAGAGGAATCCAATGCATTACTGTCTGGCCAGTCAAAGGATCCAATACCTCTCTAGTGGTAGTATCTCAACGGGCGGCTGGTGCCCTGGCCAACCTATATTATTTTAACCTTTATCTAGTACGAAGACTCCATTTAGTATATAAAAAAAAAATATTTTTACATATATGATGCATTTTAATGTATAATATCAAGACAATTTCTATAACATGAAAACATATTTTAGTTAAGTTAGGCATATTTATACAAATAAAGTGTCGTTTTCTGGTAAGGTTTAGGTAACGTTTTCTTTTATCATCTTATTTTTAAAGCTCTAACTAAACTATATCCTCTATAGCTTAACTTTATTATCAGATTACGTATTTTGAGTAATATTTTGAATAAAAACAGACAGCCTCAGCCATATTTTTTTAAAGATATTTCATTAGCCCTACAATAATTATAACATTTTGGTGAAATTTCAATCTGAAACATCATGTACGCATGAAATAAGGTTCTACCAATATAATTGCAGAAAGAGAATATTTTGATGTTATTTAAAGACACGAAACTGCTCGATATCTAATAATAAACATCGAAAATTAGGTACCATATAAATAGCCTTGTCTAATTTAAAATAAACCTTGTATATCATAGGTCTATAATAAGCTAACAAATGGCCTCAGCGTTAGCTTTTCCTGACCTTTAGATGGAAGCAAGTTCAAGTTTTTCCTTGAAGTTTCGATTAAAACACTCTTTATAAGGAACTTAATTTGTCTCTGATGTGTATATATATCACCAGTAAAGGCCTTCAGATTAGATAAAGGTAGGAAAATGTTTTAAATATCATGTAATAACGGATACGCCTACGATATGAAATGCTTTTTTGAAATCACAATTTTTGACTGCCGCATATAGTTTTCTTTTCTTGTTAATAGGTGGCTATACTGTTCCCGGTACCGTAAAATACACATATGATGAGTATCCTCATTAACTTATTATTATTATTATTATTATTATTAATATTATCATATACTAGCTAAGCTACAACCCTAATTGGAAAACAGAATGCTATAAATCCAAGGGCTCCAACAGAGAAAACAGCCCAGTGAGGAAAGGAGATGAAGAAGTAAGGAGACTATATAAGAAGTATACTTACATACTTACTTACTTGGTATACTTGGTTGAATTTAGAGGGTCTTCCTCACAGCTGTGGTGGTCCACCGCTGACGCCAGTCCGTGAGTCCTTCTTCATGAGGGTGATCTGGTCTGGCACAGAGTTTGTGGCTGCCCTGCAGCACGCTGTGCAGCCTGGCACAGGAGGCTCGTTTGGCCGCGTCTGCAGGAAGGTGTCAAGTGCTTTCTTGAATTTGGCGACCGAGGAGCCCTTGGTCTCTTTGACATTTCTCGGCAGTGTATTGAACAGTCTGGGGCCGTTGTGGGTGAGGCTGGAGGCAAGGAGGGTTTTTATCCTCTCTGGTGTCCTGGAGGAGAGGCTTTGTCTTGCACAAGAGCACCCAGAATGCTCACTTTCATGTGCCCTCAGTAAGTAAGGGGTAGGGTCAGGCATCTGCCTGATAATTAAAATAATGCATTTTACGAACAATAACAACATTAGAACAGATCTTTCATATATAAACTATAAAGAGACTTATGTCAGCCTGTTCACCATCAAACATTTGCTGCAAGTTTGAACATTTTTTTCGATTCAACTACCTGAATAGGAAGATCATTCCACAACTTGGTCACAGTTGGAATAAAGCTTATAGAATACTGTGTAGTATTGAGCTTCATGATGGAGAAAGCATGACCGTAAAAATTAACTAAATACCTAGTATTACGAACAGGATGGTATTGTCAGGGAAGATCTGAAAGCGAAGGATGGTTTGAATTATGAAAAATATTACGCAAATAGGCGTCTATCTCTTAAAAAATACTAAAATGTCTAGAAGTGACTTAGCATCAGACATTTGAGTATTTAGTAACAACTAATAATGATATCGTTTACATCTAAATAGTAATTAGGTTATAACAAATTGAGTTATGTAGAATGCAGAATAGAATTTGGAGTTTATTTCGTAAGTAGGTTGTACCTTTCTTTAGTTAATATAACAAAAGAGTTAATTTAATGAAAAGTAGTGCTTGTTCAGTATCCACTAAAGTAGGGATGGCTCATGAGAATTTCTCCAAGCAATTTATTATCTGTCAACAATTGTTTACATGCATCAGCTATTGTGAATCTTTATGGTGATGAGTCAGTAACAAGCAGAGATTCCAGGCAATAGGGTACCAGGGGGTTGGCGTTGGGCATGTCACATGACCTACAGGAGGAGAAGTGAGGAACTTCATCTTGTTCAGCCATCTGCCAAACTGGTCGCCAACCAAGTCGAAGACGCACATAAACCCCGTTATTTCGACAAAAGTATTAGTCCATCGTAGTGATATTTATGTTGATGAGGACAGAAGTGGTCATAGTGATGTATTGATACACTATTGGACCTCTTGGCATTACTACGAAGATGGGTGGTTGAGCAGGCAGCCTGGTGCATCATCTTCCTGCAGTACAGGAGAGATGAAGTAGGAACATCAGTATGTGGAGGATCCAGTTAACAGGTAGCCTTTGCAAGACGGTTAACGGTGCTGTTAGCCAGAAGTCTTACATGAGAAGGACCACACAGGAAGCTCTGTGCAGCAACGATGTGTTCCTCATTTGAGTAGGGAGCCATATAGCCTGAGTAAAAGCTTATCTTGCAGCCAGAACATAGGGCGTGAGAGGAGAATACGTTTGAATACTTTGCAGAAACAGGAGGTGAAGGAGACATGTCAGAATTTGTCAGTGTCAAGCTTGGGGATGGGCACAATTGTACTAGGAGTCCCCACTTGTGGAACATATCCCACGCAGAAGCAAAGGTTGTAGAGCTGGAGGAGAGGGTTGCTAGGTACTTTTATGAGTGTGCAAAGGACTGCATAGGTAATGTCATCATCACCTGAAGCAGACTTTTTACTCATTTCTAATCCACATCGTAGCTCTTCCTCAGTTATGGCTACGTTGTCCTCTTCATCAGTAACCAGTAAGGCAGAACTGAAATGAAAAGCATGGTGATTTTCATATGTAGGGAGAGACTCTCATATATGAGCTGGAAGGTTCGTGGTTCGCAACTGTTTTGGCTACTCATTGATAAGTTCCTGTGTGTATTGAGTAGGGCTGTGGTGGAAGACACTTGTGGGTTTCTTCATCACAGTCCCGTTAATGAGATGCCCCATGTTTGATGGTTGGTACTTTCCATTTATCTTTGCCAGGAATCTGTTTGTACAAAATGTTGTAGAAGCCCAAGATCATATCTTGATAGTTGTTACCAGTGCAGAGTTTCAAGACTTGGTTTTCTCATGAAGGAAAAGCCGTCATCCCTCGCCTTCCTCTCTGCCTGAGAAATTCGATTATCCAGTGTCATGGCACCAGCACAATGCCTGATATGTGTTTTCATCTGAAGAGTTTGGGAGAAGTGTATGCTGAGAAAAAGTGCATATATAGGTGATGAGGCCATGTCTTACTTGATATACATAGGACACATAGTCAGTGAGGGAGGGAGCTTCTTCCCTGGACTGAACATTACCAGCAAAAGCTTTTTGAATTAGAATAACGTCTGGGTTGTGACTATGTACAAATCCCTTGAGTACAGAAAGTTTTCCCAAATTTATAATACCACAGGCATTCTACGAGATGATATGGAGCTTCACATGATTATCAAACATGTCTTTTGAAGGGACAGCAACTAGATGTGGAGGCAGTGGTAACACGGGCATGAAAGGGCGGTGTCACAAGGTCAGTAACATCCTTAAGATGTGTAGCAAGCAAGTCAAGTTTCTCAGAAAGTGTAGTGACTGATGCGATAAAAACCTCATGAGCTTCAATGAGAGATCATAGTGTGATGGCATTAGAAGCAAATTTAGAAGTCAGGTTGTCAAAGGAAGCCACAAGACTGTCGATGCGAATGTTCATGCTCTCTAAACGAGATTCAATGACTTCAAAACGTGATGTAAGGAAGTCACACCAAGATATGAGGACCTCTACAGCATTACGAAGTGTAGACATTTGTGAGGAGGCAGTAACAGTAGGTGGGACTGACGGTGGTGGCAGTGGTTGTGCAACATGCAGGCTGGATGCAGTGAGTGATCATCTGCTACATCTACCATATGTTGACTCAAGGCTCTTGACATCTCGGCTATTTCCAATGCGAGGTGTACTGTACAGACAGAGGTAGGAGCGTGATCTTGATACCGAGGCAGTGTCAACCACTGTGGGTGGTACAGGGTAGTGATGAGGGCAGATCAGACTGTCATGCTCAGCAGCACAAAACGCACAGTTTTCAGGGGCAGCACAGTATCGTGAGATGTGACTGATACCCCAGCATTTGAGAGAGAGAGAGAGAGAGAGAGAGAGAGAGAGAGAGAGAGAGAGAGAGAGAGAGAGATATTAGGTCAATTAGCTTTGCATTGTAAAAATATGTGTCCTCGATTCTCAAAAAGAGGTTAATATTATGAACACACTTGCTTATATCTAGTAATACCCGTTTCCTTTATATAACCATTGGAAGTTTAATGCATTCTAGTTTAAAAATCCTTGGCTAAAGTCTCAATCTTATTGAGAGACTAAGCACTGTGAAATCACACATTCACAAGACGAATCTAACAGATAGAATATAACACTCACCTTTATTTACACTATATTTTCTCCACCACCACTTTCAGAAATTAACTGGAATTTTTGGAGATAATGTCTGCCGTTTTGCATTCACTACTGACCGAACAAGGATAGCAAAACAACAAAGCAGACAACAATGGGTGCTGTTATGTTTAGTGTCTTTGAATAAGCAGTGTTGTCATCTGCATTCAAGTTTCATAACCAGTAGTCCTTGATGACTCTGATGTCACCTTCCCAGAAATCACTGTGAAAGCCAGTTTTTTACCTCCGTCAACGAAATTGGAAGGTTATGTTTTACCCCCTGTTTGTGCATTTGTTTGTGAATAGCTTCATGGCCACACTTTTAATTGTAGAGTAATGAAATTTGCAGAGATTAAATGTTATGTAAAAAGTTAGAAATAATTAGATTTTGGAAGGTCAAGGTCAATGGTCAAGGTCATGGTCAAGATAATTGTCAAATTCACGTAATCAGCCATATGTTTGGACATCATTGTCACAGTGACTTCAAACTTGTTCATATTTGAGTGCATGAAAATCCACGCTAATTAGTACATGTTAAGGTCAAAGGTTGACCAAAAGGTCGATAAATAAGCTGCCGCGGTGGAGGTCTGCACTCTACTGAGTGCCTCCCTAGTTATTATTGATTTACAATTCCATGAAGGCAAACATTGAGACCGGCTATGATGTGGAGCAGAGATGTGGGCAATAAAGAAGACAGAAGAGAAGAAACTGGATGCTCCCGAGATGAGAATGTTGAGAGGGATGTGTGGGGTGACAAGAAGAGATAAGATACGGAATGAGGTAATTATGGGTACCACAGGAGTTAGGGAACTATTAGATAAGATCCAAGAGAGTAGACATGTCATGAGAAGAGGTGAACAGTATATTAGGAGATGAGTGATGGGAATGGAGGTATAGGGAACGAGAAGCAGAGGGAGACCAAAGCGAAGGTGGATTGACTGTATCAAGGATGACCTTCGATCAAAGGGATTAACCGGTGATGAAGTGTGGGACAGAGGTAGATGGAGAAAGCTGGTCAGAAACATCGACCCCACATAGAAGTGGGAAAAGATGCAGACAAAGAAGAAGAAGGTAAACATTGAAATAGAATAGTGTAGTTACTACGTATATAAAATATATGATATCCATAAAGTCAACCTGTTTCCATCATTGAATATGTTTATTTACTTATTTTACTTATTTTGTATGACCTGTGTAACATTTAGCAAGTTCTAGGAGGGGGCATGCTGAAAAGGCTATTTTAATCTATATATTTAGAAGCCATTTCACTACCCCTCCATTCTCAAGTTTAATTCCGAAAAAAAAAAACGCAACAAATGAAAGTCTTTAGTAAACTATTAATTATTTTCTCTATTAACCTTTACAATGATATTTAAACAATTAGAATAATAGTGTATATAAGTATGAAAAATATAGAGAGAAAAATGTGGAAGTAAAGCGCAAGGTACGTGAGGCAAAGAGGGCAGCTGACCTGAGGTGTGGTCAGGGATTGGGTCATTCATATGAAGAGAATAAGAAGAAGTTTTGGAAAGAAGTGAAGAGAGTAAGGAAGGCCGGCTCAAGAATTGAAGAGACAGTGAAAGATGGAAATGGGAGGTTGTTAAAAGGAGAGGAGGCAAGGAAAAGATGGGCGAAATATTTTGAAAGTTTACTGAATGTTGAGGATAATAGGGAGGCACATATAATTGCTGTTGCAGGTGTTGAGGTGCCAGTGATGGGAGATTAGAATGAGAGAGAGATTACAATAGATGAAGTGAGGAGAGCACTAGATGAAACGAGAGTAGGAAAAGCTTCTGGTATGGATGGTGTGAGAGCTGAGATGTTGAAGGAAGGGGGTGTGACTGTACTCGTATGGTTGGTGAGATTGTTTAATATGTGTTTTGTGTTGTCAATGGTACCAGTAGATTGGGTTTGTGCATGTATTGTACCACTATATAAGGGTAAGGGAGATGTGCATGAGTGTTGTAATTCAAGAGGTATTAGTTTGTTAAGCGTAGTTGGAAAAGTGTAAGGTAGAGTAATGATTAATAGGATCAAGGATAAAACAGAGAATGCAATCTTAGAAATACAGGGTGGTTTTAGAAGAGGTAGGGGTTGTATGAATCAGATTTTTACAGTAAGGCAGGTATGCAAGAAATATTCAGCAAAAGGTAAGGAGGAGTATGTTGCGTTTATGGATCTGGAAAAAGCGTATGATAGAGTTGATAAGGAAGCAATGTGGAATGTGATGAGGTTATATGGAGTTGGTTGAAAGTTGTTGCAAGCAATGAAAAGTTTCTACAAAGGTAGTAAAGCATGTGTTAGGATAGGAAATGAAGTGAGTGATTGGTTTTCGGTGAGAGTGGGGCTGAGACAGGGATGTGTGATGTCACCGTGGTTGTTTAACTTTTAAGTTGATGGAGTGGTGAGAGAGGTGAATGCTCGAGTGCTTAGACGAGGATTAAAACTGCTAGACGAGAATGACCATGAATGAGAGGTAAATCAGTTGTTGTTTGCGGATGATACTGTACTGGTTGCAGACACAGAAGAGAAGCTTGGCCGATTAGTGACAGAATTTGGAAGAGTGTGTGAGAGAGGGAAGTTGAGAGTTAATGTGGGTGAGAGTAAGGTTATGAGATGTACGAGAAGGAAAGGTGGTGCAAGGTTGAATGTCATGTTGAATGGAGAGTTACTTGAGGAAGTGGATCAGTTTAGGTACTTGGAGTCTGTTGTTGCAGCAAATGGTGGAGTGGAAACAGATGTACGTCAGAGAGTGAATGAAGGTTGCAAAGTGTTGGGGGCAGTTAAGGGAGTAGTAAAAAATAGAGGGTTGGGCATGAATGTAAAAAGAGTTCTATATGAGAAAGTGATTGTACCAACTGTGATGTATGGATCGGAGTTGTGAGGAATGAAAGTGACGGAGAGACAGAAATTGAATGTGTTTGAGATGAAGTGTCAAAGGAGTATGGCTGGTGTATCTCGAGTAGATAGGGTTAGGAACGAAGTGGTGAGAGTGAGAACGGGTGTAAGAAATGAGTTAGCAGCTAGAGTGGATATGAATGTGTTGAGGTGGTTTGGCCATGTTGAGAGAATGGAAAATGGCTGTCTGCTAAAGAAGGTGATGAATGCAAGAGTTGATGGGAGAAGTACAAGAGGAAGGCCAAGGTTTGGGTGGATGGATGGAGTGAAGAAAGCTCTGGGTGATAGAAGGATAAATATGAGAGAGGCAAGAGAGCGTGCTAGAAATAGGAAAGAATGGCGAGCGATTGTGACGCAGTTCCGGTAGGCCCTGCTGCTGCCTCCGATGCCTTAGATGACCGCGGAGCTAGCAGCAGTAGGGGATTCAGCATTATGAAGCTTCATCTGTGGTGGATAATGTGGGAGGGTGGGCTGTGGCACCCTAGCAGTACCAGCTGAACTCGGTTGAGTCCCTTGTTAGGCTGGAGGAACGTAGAGAGTAGAGGTCCCCTTTTTTGTTTTGTTTCTCTTGTTGATGTCGGCTAACCCCCAAAATTGGGGGAAGTGCCTTGGTATATATATATATATATATATATATATATATATATATATATATATATATATATATATATATATATATATATATATATATATATATATATATATATATATATATATATATATATATATATATACATGAATTTTATTCACCTCGTCCCCAGTTTTTAAGTGGACACACGTCCTAAAAAGTGAACGTTGAGGCCATCTGTCAGTAGAAAAGAAAACTATCTTGAAAACATGCTACTTAAATGTAGAATTATTTTAGATACATATAGCATATATTATAATGTTTTGACCTTTATTTAGTACGAAGACTCCATTTAGTATATAAAAAATATTATTTATACATATATGATGCATTTTAATGTATAATATCAAGACAATTTCTCTAACATGCAAACATATTTTAGTTGAGTTATCCATATTTATACAGATAGAGTGTGGTTTTCTGTTAGGGTTTATATGACGTTTTCTTTGATCATCTTATTTTCTAAGCTATAACTAAACTATATCTTCTATAGCTTAACTTTATTATCAGATTACGTATTTTGAGCAATATTTTGAATAAAAACAGACAGCGTCAGCCTTATTTTTTTTCAAAAATATTTCATTAGCCCTACAAAAATTATATTTTGGTGAAATTTCAATCTGAAACATTATGTACGCATGAAATAAGGTTCTACCAATATAATTGCAGAAAGAGAATATTTTGATGTTATTTAAAGACACGAAACTGCTCGATATCTAATGATAAACATCGAAAATTAGGTACCCTATAAATAGCCTTGTCTAATTCAAAATAAACCTTGTATATCATAGGTCTATAATAAGCTAACAAATGGCCTCAGCGTTAGCTTTTCCTGACCTTTAGATGGAAGCAAGTTCAAGATTTTCCTTGAAGTTTCGATTAAAACACTCTTTATAAGGAACTTAATTTGTCTTTGATGTGTATATACATCACCAGTGAAGGCCTTCAGATTAGATAAAGGTAGGAAATTTTTTTAAATATCATGTAATAACGGATACGCCTACGATATGAAATGCTTTTTTGAAATCACAATTTTTGACTGCCGCATATAGTTGCCTTTTCTTGTTAATAGGTGGCTATACTGTTCCCGGTACCGTAAAGTACACATATGATGAGTATCCCAATTAATTGATTATTACTATTATTATTATTATTATTATTATTATTATTATTATTATTATTATTATCATATACTAGCTAAGCTACAACCCTAATTGGGAAACAGAATGCTAAAAACCCAAGGGCTCCAACAGAGAAAATAGTCCAGTGAGGAAAGGAGATGAAGAAATAAGGAGACTATATAAGAAGTATACTTACTTACTTACTTACTTGGTATACTTGGTCGAATTTAGAGGGTCTTCCTAACAGCTGTGGTGGTTCACCGCTGACGCCAGTCCGTGAGTCCTTCTTCATGAGGGTGATCTGGTCTGGCACAGAGTTTGTGGCTGCCCTGCAGCACGCTGTATAGCCTGGCACAGGAGGCTTATCTGGCAGCGTCTGCAGGAAGGTGTCAAGTGCTTTCTTGAATTTGGCGACCGAGCAGCCTGTGGTGTCTCTGACATTTCTCGGCAGTGTATTGAACAGTCTGGGGCCGTTGTGGGTGAGGCTGGAGGCAAGGAGGGTTTTTATCCTCTCTGGTGTCCTGGAGGAGAGGCTTTGTCTTGCACCTGAGAGCACAGAACGCTCACTTTCATGTGCCCTCAGTAAGTAAGGGGTAGGGTCAGGCATCTGCCTGATAATTAAAATAATGCATTTTACGAACAATAACAACATTAGAACAGATCTTTCATATATAAACTATAAAGAGACTTATGTCAGCCTGTTCACCATAAAACATTTGCTGGAAGTTTGAACATTTGAAATTTTTTTCGATTCAACTACCTGAACAGGAAGATCATTCCACAACTTGGTCACAGTTGGAATAAAGCTTATAGAATACTGTGTAGTATTGAGCTTCATGATGGAGAAAGCATGACCGTAAAAATTAACTAAATACCTAGTATTACGAACAGGATGGTATTGTCAGGGAAGATCTGAAAGCGAAGGATGGTTTGAATTATGAAAAATATTACGCAAATAGGCGTCTATCTCTTAAAAAATACTAAAATGTCTAGAAGTGACTTAGTATCAGACATTTGAGTATTTAGTAACAACTAATAATGATATCGTTTACATCTAAATAGTAATTAGGTTATAACAAATTGATTTATGTAGAATGCAGAATAGAATTTGGAGTTTATTTCGTAAGTAGGTTGTACCTTTCTTTAGTTAATATAACAAAACAGTTAATTTAATGAAAAGTAGTGCTTGTTCAGTATCCACTAAAGTAGGGATGGCACATGAGAATTTCTCCAAGCAATTTATTATCTGTCAACAATTTTTTACATGCATCAGCTATTGTGAATCTTTATGGTGATGAGTCAGTAACAATCAGAGATTCCAGGCAATAGGGTACCAGGGTGCTGGCGTTGGGCATGTCACATAACCTACAGGAGGAGAAGTGAGGAACTTCATCTTGTTCCGCCATCTGCCAAACTGGTCGCCAACCAAGTCGAAGACGCACATAAACCCCGTTATTTCAACAAAAGTATGAGTCCATCGCAGTGATATTTATGTTGATGAGGATGGAAGTAGTCATAGTGATGTATTGATACACTATTGGACCTCTTGGCATTACTACGAAGATGGGTGGTTAAGCAGGCAGCCTGGTGCATCATCTTCCTGCAGTACAGGAGAGATGAAGTAGGAACATCAGTATGTGGAGGATCCAGTTGACAGGTAGCCTTTGCAAGACGGTTAACGGTGCTGTTAGCCAGAAGTCTTACATGAGAAGGACCCCACAGGAAGCTCTGTGCAGCAACGATGTGTTCTTCATTGGAGTAGGGCACCATATAGCCTGAGTAAAAGCTTATCTTGCAGCCAGAACATAGGGCGTGAGAGGAGAATACGTTTGAATACTTTGCAGAAACAGGAGGTGAAGGAGATATGTCAGAATTTGTCAGTGTCAAGCTTGAGGATGGGCACAATTGTACTAGGAGTCCCCACTTGTGGGACATATCCCACGCAGAAGCAAAGGTTGTAGAGCTGGAGGAGAGGGTTGCCAGGTACTTTTATGAGTGTGCAAAGGACTGCATAGGTAATGTCATCATCGCCTGATGCGGACTTTTTACTCATTTCTAATCCACATCGTAGCTCTTCCTCAGTTATGGCTACGTTGTCCTCTTCATCTGTATTCAGTAAGGTGGAACTGAAATGAAAAGCATGGTGATTTTCATATGTAGGGAGAGACTCTCATATATGAGCTGGAAGGTTCGTGGTTCGCAACTGTTTTGGCTACTCATTAATAAGGTCCTGTGTGTATTGAGTAGGGCTGTGGTGGAAGAAACTTGTGGGTTTCTTCATGACAGTCACGTTGATGAGATGCCCCATGGAACAGACGCTTGTTTGATGGTTGGTACTTTCCATTTATCTTTGCCAGGAATCTGTTTGTACAAAATGTTGTAGAAGCCCAAGATCATATCTTGATAGTTGTTACCAGTGGAGAGTTTAAAGACTTGGTTGTCTCATGAAGGAAAAGCCGTCATCCCTCGCCTTCCTCTCTGCCTGAAAAATTCGATTATCCAGTGTCATGGCACCAGCACAACGCCTGATATGTGGCTTCATCTGAAGAGTGGGAGAAGTTTATGCTGAGAAGAAGTGCATATATAGGTGATGAAGCCATGTCTTACTTGATATACATAAGACACATAGTCAGTGAGGGAGGGAGCCTCTTCCCTGGACTGAACATTACCAGCAAAAGCTTTTTGAATTAGAATAATGTCTGGGTTGTGACTATGTACAAATCCCTTGAGTACAGAAAATTTTCCTAAGTTTATAATACCACAGGCATTCCACGAGATGATATGGAGCTTCACATGATTATCAAACATGTCTTTTGAAGGGACAGCAACTAGATTTGGAGGCAGTGGTAACACGGGCATGAAAGGGTGGTGTCACAAGGTCAGTAACATCCTTAAGATGTGTAGCAAGCAAGTCAAGTTTCTCAGGAAGTGTTGTGACTGATGCGATAACAATCTGGCGAGCTTTAAGGAGAGATTATAGTGTGATGGCTTAGAAGCAAATTCAGAAATCAGGTTGTAAAAGGAACATACACGACTGTCAATGCGAGTGTTCATGCTCTCTAAACGAGATTCAATGAGTTCAAAACATGATGTAAGGAAGTCACATTAAGACTTGAGGAGCTCTACAGCATTACGAAGTGTAGACATTTGTGAGGAGACAAGAACAGTGGAGGGGACTGATGGTGTTGGTAGTGGTTGTGCAACATGCTGGCTGGATGCAGTGAATGATCATCTGGTCCAGCCATGCCATATGTTGACTCCAGGCTCTTGGCCTCTCGGCTATTTCCAATGTGAGGTGTCCGGTGCAGACCGATATAGGAGCGTGATCTTGATACCGAGGGAGTGACAACCACTGTGGGTGGTACAGGGTGGTGATTAGGGCAGGTCCGACTGTCATGCTCAGCAGCACAAAACGCACACTTTTTAAGGGCAGCACAATATCGTGAGATGTGACTGATACCCCAGCATTTGAGAGAGAGAGAGAGAGAGAGAGAGAGAGAGAGAGAGAGAGAGAGAGATCAATTAGATTTGCATCGTAAAACAATTGTGACATCGATTCTCAAAAAGAGATTAATTCTATGAACGCACTTTATTTATACAAGCATTGAAAGTTTAATACATTCTAGTTTAAAAATCCCTTGCTAAAGTCTCAATATTATTAAGAGCATAGGCACTGTGAAACCACATATTCACAAGTCAAATCTGACAGATAGAATATAACACTCACCTTTTATTTACACTATATTTTCTCCACCACCACTTTTATCAATTAACTGGAATTTTCAGGGAAAATATCTGCTGTTTAGCATTTACCACTGGCAGAACAAGGATAGCAAAACAACAAAGCAGACATCAACAATGGGTGTTGTATGTTTAGTGTCTTTGAATAAGCAGTGTTGTCATCTGCATTCAAGTTTCATAGCCAGTAGTCTTTGGTAACGCTGATGTCACCTTTCAAGAAATCACTGCGAAAGCCAGCATCTTACCTCCGGCAACGAAGTTAGAAGGAGGTTATGTTTTACCCCCTGTTTGTGAGTTTATTTGTGAACAGCTTCCTGGCCACAATTTCAAGCGTAGAGTAAAGAAACTTGCAGGGATTAAATGTTATGTAAAAAACTGGAAATTATTAAATTTTGGAAGGTCAAGGTCAAAGGTCAAGGTCAAAGGTCAAGGTCACGGTCAAACAAAATGTCCAATTCACGTAATCAGCCATAAGTTTGGACATCATTGTCCCAGAGACTTCAAAGTTGGTTCATACTTGAGTGTATGAAAATCCACGCCAATTAATAAATGCTAAGGTCAAAGGTCAACGTCAAGATCAAGCAAAAGGTCGAGAAATAAGCTTCCACGGTGGAGGGCAGTACTATATGGAGTGCCCCTCTAGTTATTATTGCTTTACAAAAAATACACTGAAATAGAACAGTGTAGTTACTACATATATAACATGTATGATATCCATAAAGTCAACAGTTATTAGTCAACCTGTTTCCATCATTGAATTTATCTATTTATTTATTTCACTTACTTTGTATGCCATGTGTGAAATTTAGCAAGTTCTAGGAGGCTAATTTCTCCTATATAGTTAGTAGCTATTTGCCTACCACTACATTCTCAAGTTTCATTCAGAAAAAAACGCAAGAAATGCCATTCATCAGTATATTATTATTATTATTATTATTATTATTATTATTATTATTATTATTATTATTATTACTTGCTAAGCTACAGTCCTAGTTGGATAAGCAGGGAAAATAGCCCAGTGAGGAAAGGAAAAAGGAAAATAAAATATTTTAAGACCGATAAACTATACAAACTTTAACAAAACAAGAGGAAGAGAAATAAAATAGAACAGTGTGCTCGGGTGTGCCCTCAAGCAAGAAAACTCTAACCCAAGGCACTTTAAATCCATGGTACAGAGGCTATGGCACTACCCATGACTAGAGAACAATGGTTTGATTTTGGAGTGTCCTCCTAGAAGAGCTGCTGTTAATTATTTTCTCTCTCTATCAACCTTTACAATAATATTTCGACAATTTGAATTTTCTTCAAGACAGTTAGCCTTGTATTCGCTGCTAGTCTTAGGTACTTGTTGTAATCAGCCTGAAAATCAATTTTTAGTACTTTAATTAACCTGACATGGAGTTACAAGGATATACAAATTGGTTCCTTAATACATTAAATCAATCAATCAATCAATCAATCAATACATGTAATATTATTCACGAAGAATAATCAATCAAAAATACACATATCTTATAAAAATACTTTTAACAAAAGACTAAGTTCCAAGTGGAATTTATACTTCACTCCTTATGCATAGAATTAAATCTATGAATGAGGGCAATAAGGCCTAGTACTGTGGCCTGGGAAGCCATTAAGCACCCACATGCAACTTTAGAAAACCTTACAGTTACACTGAAATGTGTTATAAGAAGTTGGACAGTAAGGTGGGAAAAGAGGTGATAATGGAGGCTACAGTGTGATGGCAACGAGGGGCTGAAAGGACTATGGACAGAGTCATAGGCCTTTAAGGAATGAGTACAGTGCACCGCTTGAAGTACACAAAAGACACTATCAATAGCTCCTACTGTGTATAGGGTCATTTCTGTAAACACTTTATCACTATGTTTTGTGATTCTGAATAAAGCTATACACTATAACTTTCTATTTGAATTTCTCTTACCAGATCCAAAGTAAAATTCCCGCAAGTGACGAAGGAAACAGCCATTGCTGAAGTAACCTCATGAATGCAGCTAATGACCAGATACTAAACTTCAATGCATTACAGAGTTAAGACATTGGATATGTGGTAACACGCCCCTGACTGGTGATTGCTAGACTGGGGTTTGAGTCCCACTTAAACTAGTAAGTTCCATTGGCCACAGCAACCTCACCATCCTTGTGAGCTAAGGAGGGGGGGGGGGGTTCGGGGGAGCCTATAGGTCTATCTGGTTAGTCATCAGTAGCTATTACCTGGCCCTCCTTGGTCCTAGCTTGGGTGGAGAGGGGGCTTGGGTGCTAAGCATATGCATATATGGTCAGTCTGCAGAGCCCTGACCTGCTCGATAGGGCAATGTCACTGTCCCTTGCATCTTCCATTCATGAGCGACCTTTAAACCTTTAAATGCAGTAAAACTAAAGAGTAGAGCCATTTTTTTATTACCTTTCTGTTCGTCTACTAGGCTTGATTCACAGGAGCGGATTGAGCCGCGAGGATTAGAAACCAATGAAGATTAATGAGGTCCTTTCACACACTACCCGCTCGGGAAAATATCCGAGCGGTAGTGATTTACTACCTGCGTGCACTGCTATTTCACGCGTTTCCAGTGTGGTGGCTTATGGAAACTACGATGCCGTTCGGGGAAAAACCGTTTCATGTAAAGATATGTTGCCTAATGAGCGGAAATATTTCCGTATGGAGAAAATCCGCTCGTGTGAAGCAAGCCTTATACTATCAACAATTCTCACTCTTTCAAAGTTTCAACCTCTCTCTGTCTCTGTGTTTCTCACTCCAATCAACATTCAAAATTTTGATAAGAATAAACTATCTATGGAATAAAAGATGAAACATTACTTACATTATTCACTCAAGCAAAAAAGAAATATTGATCTTAGATTAAAACAATGGCCATATAAAAAATAAATAAAGAGTAATATAATCAAGCACAGACGACCTTGTAATACCATAATAGCAGATGAACTTGAGGATATATGTAATGGCAAATGCTCTCGTGTAGAATTGAAGTGATATATTTATAGAAATTAGTTTTTTTTTTTTTTTTTTTTGGATATTGGGTTATAATTACCATATATATGTATACAATAACGTAGATAATCCAGTGTTTATTTTGGAATCTCTGGTACTCCTTTGGTATAGATTCCTCCCTTTTCAGTAATACCAGAAGTTTTATCCTGAATATAATTTAAACATTTTGAATAAAGTTCAAAATAATAGAGGATATGCTTCTATTATTTGATGAATGTAAACATAATATTAGAATGATAATGTATATTTATCTATAGATTTTTTTCATTGTTTTGTGAGAAAAATATACAATAGTTTTCCATTGAGTGACTTCTTATGTCCATCTAGATTCTAATCTATCTATTTTTCACGCCTGAAAAATTGCTCTTATTATATAGTTTCTGTCAAAATGGTAACAATAGATCTTCATGATCATTAACATATCATTAGATTGTGAAATATACGATGAATTAAATAGCCAATTTCAAAAGGAAAATACTACGCTCTAGATAGGAAATTTCTTACACATCAAGATTGCCAACATTAATACTTATTCTTTCAATACTTATTCAAATTAAACATAAAACTCTAAATGAAGTAAAATGTAAATTTAATAATGCTTAATACGTCAAGTTCCTCCATAATTAAAGACATACTAACAATATTCTTGGCTGTTCTGGTTCGTTTCCTCATGAATCTTATCCTTTTCGAATTAGTATTCCAGACTCATTGGAATGCTAAATAATATGGAATCTAAGGATAAGTAGATAAATGAAATACGGCATTAAGAGTAGGGCCAAAATTAATATCATAATGATAATAATCCTTTCTGATATAGTGTTGTCTGCTGGTTGTTCCTTTTGGAATTTAGATTAAAGGATATATGAAGAATTATATGTCTTGATTACTGCCTTTATCACTGTGCTGTCTTCAAATGTACAAATAGAAAGTACCAGTAGTTAACTGATGGGACTATTTTGTTTGTAAATATTTTGTTGCTATATAAGTTAAAAGCTAAAAGAATCTAATGTTTACACCCTTGTCCACTCGGTGATAAGGGCTGCAAACCTTTCGACTTTGATCGTTTGATTTAACTTATTTACTCCAGTTCATCTTCTTTTAGGGTTTTGTAAATGGCATCCCTTCTGCAAGGTCGTCTACGTTTGTAAACAAAACTATTCATTAGAGTTCATATTAATCTAAGGTAAAAAGCCTTTATGATAATTTATCACGAATATTAAAGGATATACTTTACATGATTTATAATGCCAGATCTTAATATAAGAGCTCCATTAATCATATCAATTGTGATCAAATGCTCTTTGAGGTTTCATAGATTGGTACTCCTGACTGCTGGACTTTCCTTTAAACTAAGTGTGATGACATCACTACAAGAGAATAGCAGGTGAAATAGGAACAGTAAACACTATTCATTTCATGATATGTTTAATTAATGGATGAAATGTTACTTTAATTAGTGCATTCTTTTATATGTTTACAGTTACAACCCTTTTATTGCATAACAATATATTTTTAAAATAAGTAAATAATATCATTGATGGTATTCAGAGCCAAGTAACTTATTAAAAATCATAATGTTTTCGTCAATATTATACAAACTATTGTAGCTTTCCTCAAAGCCGCCATTAAGGGTAGAATGGCCTTCCAGTGCCCAGCATAAGACCACAGGCCTAAAATTCAGACATGATCATGAAGAAACTTGAGGATATCCATCAAGCTTTTTATTTTCTTGATTTTTTAGGTCTTCCTCAATGTCTCACTTAAAGAATATTTGTAAATATGTTTAATAAAACCTTATAAATACCTTTCTGCTTTCGCAATTATGAATATAACTCTGTTTTATATAGTATAATAATAATAATAATAATAATAATAATAATAATAATAATAATAATAATAATAATAATACAAATAAAAATAATAATAATAATAATAATAATAATAATGTAAGATAACTTTTCCTTTCAACTATTCTATGTATAATCCTAAAACGTATTAGAGACTGTGAACTCTGAGCCTGAAGTGGTATGTTACAGTACTTTACTTTGATGGCCGTTTTTTCCGGTCCCATACAGCAGGGGAACTCCACTCTCTACAGGACCTCCACTGTCGTTTTACCTTGTTCGTTCTGGGTATTTAACGTTTCATATTGCGTATTATTCATTTAATCTACTTCTTTACTGTCTATATATCTCGCTTTATTCATTTACTGTACAATTGAATTAAAACACATTTCTGTAATGACCAGACATAGTTTATCTATAGATGGACCCACAATACAAAATA
>NC_090751.1:97354898-97392398 GCF_036898095.1 Palaemon carinicauda | reverse complement strand
GTAGAAAGGTTTGCAGCCCTTATCATCAGGTGGCCAAAGATGTAAACATTAGATCCTTTTAGCTTTTAACTTATATAGCAACAAAATATTTATAACCAAAACAATCGGTTTAAATAACTATCAAAAGTTTCTTGGTACATATATGAAGACAATATAGAAAGAAAGGCAGTAATCAAGACATATAATTCTTCACAAACCCTCTTATCTAAATTCTAAAGGAACAACCAGCAGGCGACACTATATCAGGAAGGATTATTATCGTTAGGATATAAATTTTGGACCTACTCTCAATGCCGTATTTCATTTATCTACTTATACCTAGATTCCATATGATTAAGCCGTCCAATAAGTCTGGAATATTAATTTAAAGAGGATAAAATTCCTGAGGAAATGAACCAGAACAGCGAAGAATATCATTAATGTGTCTTCAATTATGGAGGAATTTGACATATTAAGCTTTACTAAATTTACATTTTACGTCATTTAGAGTTTTATGTTTAATTTTTCTAAGTATTGAGAGACAAACGCTTCCTTTTCTTAATATTTTAATGTTGGCAATCTTAATATATATTTTATGTAGTACTGTGTTTTCCTTTCAAAATTGGATATTTAATACAACGTATATTTCACAATCTGATATTTATATGATTATGAACATATATTGTAACCATTTTGTCAAAAACTATATAATAAGGACAATTTTCCATGGGAAAAAGATTCGATTGAATATATAAGTCATTCAATGAAAAAACTATTGTATATTTAAGATTAGAAAATAATATAAAAAATCTCTACATTTATATACGTCAACCCTCTAATATTATAATCAAATTTTCCAACTACTAAAAGCGAATCCTAAATTATTTTCAATTTTATTCGAAGGTTTGAAGGCTATTCAAGAATAAGGTTCTGGCATTACGAAAATGGGATACCTCTAAACAGAGGAGGTTCCAGAATGTCCAACATAAACATTGGGTGGTGTTCTTTGTTATAAAGAAATAAATGGTCATTATTAACCAATATCCAAAGGGTAAACCTCATTCACTAGAAATATAAAATTTTTATCATACAAGAGATCGTTTGATGTAATTTATTTACTCCAGTTCATCTTCTTTTAAGTTTTTGTAAATGGCAGCCCTTCTGCAAGGTCGTCTACGTTTGTAAACAAAACTATTCATTAGAGTTCATATTAATCTAAGATTAACGACCTTTATGATCATTGATCACAAATATTAAAGGATATACTATAGGAATTATAACGCCAGGTCTTGATATAGGAGGTCCATTATTCATATCAACTGTGATCGAATACCTTTTGAGGTTTCATAGATTGGTACTCCTGACTGCTGGATTTTCCACTAAACTATAAGTCAGTGTGATGACGTCACTACAAAAAAATATCAGATGAAATAGGAACAGTAAACACTATTCATTTCTTAAAATGTTTAATTGATGGATGAAATGCTATTTTAATTTGTGCATTCTTTCATATGTTTTCAGTTACAGCACTTTTATTGTATAGTAATATATTTTTAGAATAAGTAAATAATATCATTGATCGTATTCAGAGCTAAGTCATTTATTGAAAATCATATTTTCGTCTGTGTTGCACAAACTATTGTAGCTTTCGGTTCCTAGAACGGATTCAGGGCTTTCCTCAAAGCTGTCATTAAGGGGAGAATGGCCTTCCAATGCCCAGCGTAAGACCACAGAGCTCCAATTCATAGACATGATTATAAAGAAACCGGAGGATTTCCATAATTTTAATTTTCCTGATTTCTTAGCTCTTTTTCAGTCTCTCAGTTGATGAAGCCTTGTAAATTAAAACTATTCTGCTTTCACAATTCTGATTGTAGCTTCTTTTTCTAATAATAATAATAATAATAATTATAATAATAATAATAATAATAATAATAATAATAATAATAATAATAATAATAATAATAATAATAATAATAATAATAATGATAATATTAATAATAATAATAATAATGTAAGATAATTTTTCCTTTCAGGTATTCTATGTATACTCCTAAAACGTATTAGAGACTGTGAACTCTGAGCCTGAAGTGGTATGTTACAGTACTTTACTTTGATGGCTGTTTTTCCGGTCCCATACAGCAGGGGAACCCCACTCTCTACAGGACCTCCACTGTCGTTTTACCTTGTTCGTTCAGGGTATTTAACGTTTCATATCACGTATTGTTCATTGGATCTACTTCCTTAATGTATATATATATATATATATATATATATATATATATATATATATATATATATATATATATATATATATATATATATATATATATATATATATATATATATATCTCGGTTTATTTATTTACTGAACAATTGAATTAAAACACATTTCTGTAATGACCAGACATAGTTTATTTACAGATGGACCCACAATACAAAATATTCTTTATGAAATAGAATACATCCACTCAGGAAAAGTCACATAACACAGGTTTCATCTTAAATCGTTCGGTATCAGTAAATCGTGTGACTTCCTCTAGCTTGGATACTAGTATGACACCTTGGAAAGCTTGCATTCAAGTTTTCTAGGATTGAATCTTTGCCACTCCTCTGTGAGGGGGTCTCTAATCTTTTGTGAATTAGCTGGAGGCTGTTGAAGACTCTGAACGACTCTCCCAAGCTGGTCACTTAGATAGGACTGAAATCCTGTGAAGCGGATAGTCAGTCCAATCGACAGATACCTTCTGTGGCAAGGCATTCCTGCACAAGCCTCGCACAACAGATTAGTGGGATGTCATTCATAAGCAAGGAATCAGGAACCACAACACAACTGTAGGCACGGATAATAGGGAGAATAATGTCATTCCAGTACATTCTGGCATCAATTGCCCCCTGCTGGAACACATGAAGGTCTGGGTGACCCCACCACTCATTCCTGACCACACTATAATAGAGAAACCACCGAAATAGTCCTGCTCAACAATGGCACACTCAGCAAAACATTGCCCACAGTCCCTCCATACCCTATGGTGTGTATCGTTGGAGGAAACACAAAACCTCGACTCATCACAGAAGAGTACACATGACCAGGCCCAGATGTTCCAGTCCAAAAGCACAAAACAAAAGGCCAACCTTTTTTAATGGTGTTTGGGGATTTAAGTCGAAGAGCAACAGCCGAGCATCTTGCATTCAGGCCATCAGCACGCAATCTGTTCCTTTTACTTTGGACAATAACACGAACACCAGTGGCATTCCGGAGACTGTTTAGAAGAGTTCTGGCCTAATGCAGGGGTTCTGTCGAGTAGACATCCTCAGAGACTGATCTTAAGGAGCAGTTGGAGCACAGGGACGTCTTAAACGGGATCTATCGTGACACAGGTCCTAATCCAGGGTCTTCGCCTGGCAGAGATCCTCAAATACTGATACTCAGGAGCAGTTGGAGCACAAGAACTCCCTGAATGTGATCGATCGTGATATAGGTCCTAAGTAAGGGCTTTGCCAAACGTGGATCATCAAGTAACGACAGAAGCAAAAGGGCCATTTTGAAAATCAGAGAAATCTCTGTTGGAGATCACATCTGCAACTCGGGTAATACCAGGCACTTCAATTGTTAATCACAAGCACAGAAAATTATTATAAATTCATATAATCATTATTGATATCTACAACTAATATAAAGGTAAAATTTATATAATTTCTAAAGCAAAATTATTCCTATACTATTGATCATGATTATAAAGCAACATGGTGATATTTTCCTTGATTCAAATTAGTTCATGTAAATATATTTGAAAATGGCAGAAAAGTTAATACATAGTATCCTCTATGACAACATGCATTTTAAGGCTTCGTTTCTCGTTGCGAATGTATTCGTAGGTACAATTGGACACAAAATAGGTGTGCACATTCTCATGGGGCTAAAGGTCCCTCATTAATGGCAGACACAATGGACAAGATTATGATCAAGAGACTGATCTTATATGCATAAGATCAGTGCCCAAGTCACCTCTCCACTAAGCTAGAACCAGGGAGGACCAGGCGAAGGCTGCTGATGACTCAGCAGGTAGATCTGTAGACTAACCCCCGAAGCCCCATCCCCAGCTCACAAGGATCGTGAGGTTACAGACACTACTAGAAGCTATCGAGCTCAAGTCGATCTTGAGCTCTCGTCCAATAGATTGGCAGCCAGAGGCGTTTCAAATAAACTTCCCCAAGTCATGTGGGTAATATTGCCTAAAAATAAATGCTTGCAGTAATCAATTAATTGGGGATTTTAATAATAAAAAAAATAATGAATTGTAGGAATTTTACCCCAACTGTAGATGTCTAAAAGGACAGACCATATTCATGTAATTGCACGAGCCAGGATTCATAGTGGATACCACTGCAGCTATAGACTTGGTATCACCTCCTACTCATCTTAATAGCGGTAAAATGTAACTCTAATTCTATCTATTGAACTCAAGGTGATGCATATATGATGTTTTGTAGGTGGTATTAATTAAAAATGTATGCTAAGATTAACCATCTTCAAGAAACTCCAAAAATATCCTTCACTGAAGGACTTGGAAAATACTTTATCCAGATAGATGCAGATGTCATTGAAGCAGAGGAGACATATGTGTAACTGCATATGTAATCGATTCATAGTAAGTAACCAAGACGTCCATGACTGTGGTTTTTAGTCCATCCCGAACACAGCAATTCAGAGAAGACCTATTGAAATCTCCTCTCTGGAGAGCCCGAAGGGAGGCATATGGCTTAATATAAACAGTCACTATTTCGTTTATATATATATATATATATATATATATATATATATATATATATATATATATATATACATATATATATATATATATATATATATATATATATATATATATATGTATATACATATATATATATATATATATATATATATATATATATACATATATATAAATATATATATATATATATATATATATATATACATATATATATATATATATATATATATATATATATATATATATATTTATGTGTATATATATATATATATATATATATATATATATATATATATATATATATATATATATTGTGTGTATATATATATATATATATATATATATATATATATATATATATATATATACACATATATATATATATATATATATATATATATATATATATATATATATATATATATATATATATATATATATATTTATATATGTATACATACATAAATATATATATATATATATATATATATATATATATATATATATTTATTTATTTACATATATATACATATATATACACACACACACACATATATATATATATATATATATATATATATATATATATATATATATATATATATATATATATATATATATATATTATATATATATATATCACTTTCTGAGTGGGTATACCTTCACGTGGTGAAAGTGTTTGTGAAACGCCATGATCAGCAAAGCTCCTGTCATGGTTACCCATACTAGGTTGGTTTGCGGTGAGCGATCAAATGAAAGTTTCCCAAAATCACTAATACACATTGGCCAGCGTGGTCATGAAAACTGGCCAAACATAACATGAATAAAGATATGTACGAGGCCTTTGTACTGCAGTGGACTAGAAATGGCTACCCCTGTTTTCGTTGCGAGTTATATATATATATATATATATATATATATATATATATATATATATATATATATATATATATATATATATATATATATATATATATATATATATATATATATATATATATATATATATATATATATATATATATATATATATATATATATATATATATGTATCTATGCAGGGACTCGAAAGGTTAACACTAAAATGAATTTTTATTGATATATGCATGCTCTCTCTCTCTCTCTCTCTCTCTCTCTCTCTCTCTCTCTCTCTCTCTCTCTCTCTCTCTCTCTCTCTCTCTCTCAATTGCAAAGGATATATTTTAATATTTGTACCTATTTTCGTAATAGCTGAAAAATATACTGTCAAAAATACCTTCAACGTAACTGATTTCTCAGCCAAGATTTCAGTTTTTTAAATTAACAACACAAGATTAGTTCAATCAAGGAAATTGTTAAAAGTATCGATCTAATTAACTATCAAAGTGAACAAGAATTTCATCACCATATTCACTATTCAAAGTGCATGATATAGTTGTAGGACAATGTAGAAATAGCTTTGATTTGCCTCTGCTTACAAAACTGTCCACAAAAATTTAGATCAATATGAAAAATGCATTTTTCAGCCAGAGGATGAGATTTTCATTCAGATTACTGTATAAGTATACGTATCATGTAAGTATAATATGGTTTTAATGTACTGTCAATACTTGCTATAAATGGAATGAATATGTAATATTCAAAGTTTTATTTATTCAAAAGGAAATACAAAAAGGGAAATTTTCCAATTATTTATGAACTGGCATTTGGCTCTTTTACCTAGTTGAAAGAGCAAACCACTATTTCCTAACAGTTTGCCCGAATGGCGTGTTCCTATTGGCTAAGGACTATGTTTCTTTGCCGTTGCCCGAAAGGAGCATTCCTATTGGCTAAGGACATCGGAAGGTAACTCCCAATTCGTTCCTTAAAGCCGAATTTTCTTTCCAATATTTCACTTCCAAAATGACCTCACTGAGGACATCTATTGGGATCTTTAGGAACATGGCTGAGTTCACTAAATCAACTGAAAAACTATCGTATTTTTTATCTAAAAATGCATATAAAATATTGATTACATGCAATAGATGAATAACATATGAAAATAAATTATCTAATTCAATAAGAATGTCTAGATAAACAGTATATTGACATTTATGAAATAATCTTAAAGAGTAATGCTCGTATACAGTTTTGGAAAAAATTGGATTAGCAAAACAGGAGGGGGCCAGAATTTCCCACAAATTGATTGGATAAAATTTCTAATTTAGCAAAAGTGGATAATCGCTTGGATAATATAGAAAGCGGAAAATATATATTTTCTAAATTTAATATCATCGTCCTGCTAAAGAGGTCATGAATAGAATATTTAGCCTGATTATTTTTCTTTCTAAGTCGAAAGGTTTGCAGCCCTTATCACTGAGTGGACATGGATGTAAACATTAGATTCTTTTAGCTTTTAACTTATATAACAACAAAATATTTATAACCAAAAAAATCGGTTCAGATAAATATCAAAAGTTTCTTGTTATATGCATGAATACCATCTATGATATGATTTACTTATTCTAAAAATATCTTAACTAGCAATAAAAATATTGTAACTGTAAACATATAAAAGAATGTATTATTTAAGATAACATTTCACCCATGAATTAAACATTTGAAATGAATAGTATTTACTGTTCCTATTTCATCTGATATTTTCTTGTGGTGACGTCAGCACACTGACTTAGTTCACTGAAGTCCAGTAGTCAGAAGTACCAATCTATGAAATCTCAAAAGACATTTAATCACAGATAATATGATCAATGGAGCTCCTATATTAAGACCTGGCGTTATAATTCATGTAAAATATATCATTCAATATTCGTGATAAATGATATTTTTATCTATAATGAATAGTTTTGTTTACAAACGTAGACGATATTTGGAGAAGGGTTGCCATTTACAAACCCCTAAAAGAAGATGAACTGGAGTAAATAATTTAAATCAAACGATCTCTTGTACGATAAAAATTGTATATTTCTAGTGAATGAGGTTTAGTCTTTGGATATTTGCTAATAATGACCATTTATTTCTTTATAATAAAGAAGACTATCCGATGTTAATGTGGGACATTCTGGAACCTCTTCGGTATAGAGGCCTCCTACTTTAGTAATACCAGAACCTCATTTTTGAAAAGCCTTCAAACCTTTGAATAAAGTTCAAAATTATTTAGGATTCACTTTTAGTAGTTGAAGAATTCAATGTAATATTAGATTGCTGACTTATGTTTATCTAGAGATTTTTTTTTTTATTATTTTGTAAGAGAAAAATACAATAGTTTTTTCATTGAGTGACTTATAACTTCCATCGATTCTTTTTCCCATGGAAAATTGTCCCTATTATATATTTTTTGGCAAAATGGTAACAAAATACAGTATGTTCATAATCATAAAAATATCAGATTGTGAGACATACGTTGTATCAAATATCCAATTTTGAAAGGGAAATACAGTACTACGTAAAATAAATATCAAGATTGTCAACATTAAAATATTAAGAAAATGAAGCGTTTTTCTCTCAATACTTAAACAAATTAGACATAAAACCTTAAATGAAGTATAATGTAAATTTAATAATGCTTATAACTACGTTAATTTCCAGCATAATTCTAGACACACTAACAATATTCTTCGCTTTTCTGGTTCGTTTCCTCACGAATTTTATCCTTTTCGAATCAACATTCCAGACTTATTGGACTGCTAAATCATATGGAATCTTGGGATAAGTAGATGAATGAAATACGGCATTGAGAGTAGGTCCAAAATTACTATCCTAATGATAAGAATCCTTTCTGATTTAATGTTGCCTGGAAGTAGTTCCTTTCGAATTTAGATGAAAGGATATGTGAAGAATTATATGTCTTGATTACTGCCTTTATCACTGTGCTGTCTTCATATGTACTAATAGAAAGTATCTGTAGTTAACTGATCGGACTATTTTGTTTGTAAAGATTCTGTTGCTATATAAGTTAAAAACTGAAAGAATCTAATGTTTACACCCTTGTCCACTCGGTGATAAGGGCTGCAAACCTTTCGACCTTGAAAGAAAAGCAATCATGCTAAATATGTTATTCATGATCTCTTTAGTAGGACGATGATATTAAATTCTAAAAATATATATTTTCCGTATTATATATCGTCCAAGTGATTATCCACTTTCTCTAAATACAAATATTCTACTTAATTAATTTGTGGGCAATTCTGGACCCCCACTGTTGGGCTAATCCAATTTTGCCAAAACTCTATACGAGTATTTCTCTTTAAGATTATTCTATAAAAAATGTGAGAATACTGTTTATCTAGACATTCTTATTGTGCGAAATATATCCATTTCCTATTTTATTCAACTATCATATGTAATAAATATTTCATACGTATTTCTAAATAAAAGATACGATAATTTTTCAGTTGAGTTAGTGAACTCAGCCATGTTCCTAAAGATCCCAATAGATGTCCTCAGTGAGGTCATTTTGGAAGTAAAATATTGGAAAGAAAATCCGACTTTAAGGAACGATTTGGGAGTTACCTTCCGATGTCCTTAGACAATAGGAATGCTACTTTCGGGCAACGGCAAAGAAACATAGTCCTTAGCCAATAGGAACACGCCATTCGGGAAAACTGATAGGGAATAGTGGTTTGCTCTTGCAAATAGGTAAAAGAGCCAAATGTCAGTTCATGAACAATTGGAAAATTTCCATTATGGTACTTTCTTTCGAATTAATATATAGAATAAAACCTTTAATATTATAGATATTATATTTCAGTTATTGCACGTATGGGTAATAAATTAAGCCCATATTATACTTATACGATACTTACTCTTAATCAAAATCTCATCTACTGGCTGAGAAATGCATTTTTAACATTGATCTAAAGTTTTGTCAACAGTTTTATGAGCAAAGGCAAATAAAAGCTATTTTTATATTGTTTTATGAATATATCATGCACTTTAAATAGTGAATATGGTGATGAAATTCTTGTTTACTTTGATAGTTAATTAGATTAGTATCTTTAAAATTTCCCTGATCGAATTAATCTTATGTTGTTTATTTTAAAAAAAACTGAAATCTTGGCTGAGAAATCAGTTACGTTGAAGGCATCTTTGACAGTTTATTTTTCAGATATTATGAAAAATAGGTTTAAGTATTAAAATATATCCTTTGTAATTTCCAGAGAGAGAGAGAGAGAGAGAGAGAGAGAGAGAGAGAGAGAGAGAGAGAGAGAGAGAGAGAGAGAGAGAGAGCATAAGTATTTTATTTAAAAATGAGTTTATTGTTAACCTTTGTGTCTGCATATACATATATATATATATATATATATATATATATATATATATATATATATATATATATATATGTATATATATATATATATATATATATACATATATGTATATATATATGTATATATATATATATATATATATATATATATATATATATATATATATATATATATATATATATATATATATATATATATATATATATATACTCGCAACGATAACAAGGGTAGCCATTTCTAGCCCACTGCAGTACAAAGGCCTCAGACATGTCTTTTTTCATATTGGGGTTTGGCCAGTTTTCATGGATCAGTGATTTTGGGAGACTTTCATCTGATCGCTCATAGCAAGGCAGCCTAGTATGGTTAGCCCTGATAGGTACAGCTTTGCTGATCATGGCGTTACACAAACATTTTCATTTACGTTAAGGTATCCCCACTCAGAGAGTGATATATATATATATATATATATATATATATATATATATATATATATATATATATATATATATATATGTATGTATGTATACATATATATATATATATATATATATATATATATATATATATATATATATATATAAATATATATATATATATATATATATATATATATATATATATATATATATATATATATATATATATATATATATATATATATATATATATATATATATATATATATATATATATATATATATATATATATATATATATATATGTATGTATACATATACATATATATATATATATATATATATATATATATATATATATATATATATATATATATATATATGTATATGTATACATACATATATATATATATATATATATATATATATATATATATATATATATATCAATGAAATAGTGGCTGTTTATATTAGCCTACATGCCTCCCTTTGGGCTCTACTGAGAGGAGATTTCAATGGGTCTTCTCTGAATTCCTGGGTGTGGGATGGACTAAAAACCACAGTCATGGATGTCTTGGTTACTTGCTATGAATCAATTGCATATGCATTTACACATATGTTTCCTCTGCTCCAATGAAATCTGCATCTGTTTGGACAAAGACTTTTCCAGGTCCTTCATTGGGGGATATTTTTGAAGTTTCTAGAAGAACGTTATCGTTAGCATACATTGTCGGGTAATACTACCTGCGAAGCATCATGTATGCATCATATTGGGCCCATTAGGTATAATTAGAGTTTTTTACCTGCTAGTAAGATGAGTAGGAGGTGATACCAAGTTGATAGCTGCAGTGGTATCCACTATGAATCCTGGCTCGTCCAATTACATGAATATGATCTGTCCTTTAGACTTCTACAGTTGTATGAAAATCCCTATACTTTGTTAATTCTTTTATTCAAATTCCAAATTAATTGGTTATTGCAAGCATCTATTTCTTGGTGATATTACCTCCTTTACTTGTGATGGCTTATTTAAAATGCCCCTGCATATCAATCTCTTGGACAAGAGTTCAAGATCCACTTGAGCTCGATAGCTACTAGTAGTGTCTGTAACCTCACCATCCTTGTGAGGTAAGGATGGGGTCTTAGGAGGCTAGCCTACAGGTCTACCTGCTGAGTCATCAGCAGCCTTTGCCTGGTCCTCCCTGGTTCTAGATTAATGGAGAGGTGACTAGGGCGTCAATCCTCTGCACAAAAGATCAGCCTCTTGAGCATTTTCCTGTCCCTTGTGTCTGCCATTCACGAGGGACCTTTAAGCCCAAGAGAATGTGCACACCTAATTTGGGTCCAACCGTAATTAGGGGTACATTCACACCGAGAAACGAAGCCTTCAAATGCATGTTTTCATAGAGAGATACTATGTATTACCTTTTCTGCCATTTTCAAATATATTTACATAAACTAATTTGAATCAAGGAAAATATCACCATGATGCTTTATAATCCTGATCAATAATATAAGAATAATTTTGCTTTAGAAATTACATAAGTTTTACTTTTAAATTAGTTGTAGATATCAATAATGATTACATGAATTTTTGATACTTTTTTGTGGTTGTGATTAACCTTTGAAGTGCCTGGTGTTACTAGAGTTGCAGATGTGACTTCAGTCGTTTTTTGAGGGTCTCTGTTTGGCAAAGTCACTGACTCAGGACCTGTATCACGATTGATCACATTCAGGACGTCCTTGTGCTCCAACTGCTCCTTAAGATCAGTACTTGAGGATCTCTGCTCAGTGAAGCCCCAAAATTAGGACCTGTATTGCGAAAGATCACATTTAAGAGGTCCTTGTGATCCAACTACTCGTCAGGATCAGTATTTGAGGATCTCTGCCCGGCAAAGCCCCTGAATTAGGACCTGATTCACGATAGATCAGATTTAGGACGTCCCTATGCTCCAAATGCTCCTCAGGATTAGTTTTGAGGATCTCTACTTGGTAGAACCCCTGAATTAGGCCAGAACTCTGCGAAACAGTCTCCAAAAGGCCATTGGTGTTCGTGTTAGTGTCCAGAGTAAAAGGACCACATTTTTTGCAGAGGGCTTGAATGCAAACCACCCAGCCGGTGCCCTTCGACTTAAATCCCCAGACACTGTCAGATAAGGTTAGCCTTTTGTCGTGCGCATGTGTAATGGAAAATCTCTGCCTGGTCATATGCACTCTTCTCTGATGAGTCGAAGTTTTGTGATTTTGCCAATAACAGACACCACAGGGTATGGAGGGCCTTTGGGCAATGTTTTGCTGAGAGTGCCACTTTTGGGCAGGACTATTTCGGTGGGTCCTCCATTATGGTGCGGGCAGGAATGAGTGTTGGGGTCGCCCAGACCTTTATGTGTTCCTGCAGGGGGAATTCTCCGTGCCTACACTGGTGTTGTGGTTCCTGATTTCTTACACATGGACGATATAAGACCAATCCATTGTGCGAGGCTGATGCAAGAATGCCTAACGACAGAAGGTATATGTCGATTGGACTGGCCAGCAGCTTCCCCGGATTTAAATCCTATTGAGCATCTGTGGGACCAGCTTGGGAGAGACGTTTAGCACCGTCAATAGCCTCCAGCCAATACCCAACAGCTCAGAGACGTCCTTACAAAGGAGAGGCAACGATTGGCCCTGGCAACCATAGACCACTTTGTTGTAACCATACCAAAAAAGGTTCTTGCTTGTATTCAGGCCAGATGAGTTCACACCAGGTACTGATATGGAGCGCTTTAGGGTGGAACCTGTGTTATGTAACTTTTCCTGTGTGGATGTATTCTGTTTCATAAAGAATAATTTGTATTGTGGGTCCATCTGTAAATAAATTATGTCTGGTCATTACAGAAATGTGTTTCAATTCAATTTTTATATAGACAGTAAAGAAGTAGATTAAATGAACAATACGCAATATGAAACTTTAAATACTCTGAACGAATAAGGTAAAACGACAGTGGAGGTCCTGTAGAGAGTGGGGTTCCCCTGCTGTATGGGACCGGAAAAGCAGCCATCAAAGCAAAGTAAAGTAACATAATACTTCAGGCTCAGAGTTCACAGTCTTTAATACGTTTTAGGATTATACATAGAATTGCTGAAAGGAACAGTTATCTTACATTATTATTATTATTATTATCATTATTATTACTATTATTATTATTATTATTATTATTATTATTATTATTATTATTATTATTATACTGTATGAAACAGAGTTACATTCATCATTGTGAAAGCAAAAAGGTATTCATTAGTTTTTATTCAACATATTTGCAAAATTTCTTTAAGTGAGGCAATGCGGAAGAGCTAATAAATCAAATAAAATCATTAGCTTGATGAAAATCGTCCAGTTTATTTATAATTATGTATATGAATTTAAGCCTCGTGGTCTTATGCTGTGCCTTGGAAGGCCATTTCGCTAACAAGTAGAACATTGAGGAAGGCCCTGAAGACGTTCTAGGAACCGAAAGCTACAATGGTTTGTACAATATTGGCGAAAATGGTATGAATTTTTATAAATTATTTGGCTCTCAATACAATCTATGATATTATTTACATTTAAAAATATGCAATAAAAATTTTGTAACTGTAAACATATAAAAGAATGCAAAACTTAAGATAACATTTCATCCATCAATTAAACATATTATGAAATGAATAGTGTTTACTGTTCCTATTTCATCTGATATTTTTTTTTGTAGTGACGTCATCACACTGACTTATAGTTTGGTGGAAAATTCAACAGTCAGGATTACCAATCTATGAAACCTCAAAAGGCATTTGATCACAGTTGATATGATTAATGGAGCTCTTATATTAAGACCTGGCGTTAAAATTCATATGAAAAATATCCGTTAATATTCGTGATAAATGATCATAAAGGCTTTTTATCTTAGATTAATGTGAACTCTAATGAATAGTTTTGTTTACAAACGTAGACGACCTTGCAGAATGGCTGCCATTTACAAAAACTTAAAAGGAGGTGAACTTGAGTAAATAGGTTACATCAAACGATCTCTTGTAAGATAGAAATTTTAAATTTTTCAGTGTATGAGGTTTAGTCTTTGGATATTGGCTAATGTCTTTGGTTATTGGCTAATAAGGACCATTCATTTCCTTAGAATAAAGAGGACTATCAGATGGTAATGTTGGACATTCTGGAACCTCTGCAGTGTAGTGGCTTCCTACTTTAGTGATACCAGAACCTTATTCTTGAAAAGCCTTCAAACCTTTGAATAAAGTTCAAAATAATTTAGGATTCGCTTTTAGTAGTTGAAGAAATTAATATAATATTAAATTGCTGACTTATATTTATCGAGAGATTTTTTTTTTATTATTTTGTAAGAGAAATGTACAATAATTTTTTTCATTGAGTGACATAATTTCCATCTCTTCTTACTCCTATGAAAAATTGTTCTTATTATATAGTTTTTGACAAAATGGTTACAATATATGTTCATAATCATATGAATATCAGATTGTGAGATATACGTTGTATTAAATATCCAATTTTGAATGGAAAATACAGTACTGTGTAAAATAAACATCAAGATTGCAAACATTAGAATGTTAAGAAAACGAAGCGTTTTTCTCTCAATACTTAAACATATTAAACATAAAACCTTAGATGAAGTATAATGAGATTTAATAATGCTTATAACCACGTTAATTTCCTGCATAATTCTAGACACAATAACAATATTCTTGGCTATTCTGGTTTATTTCCTCACTAATTTTATTCTTTTTGAATTAATATTCCAGACTTATTGGACGGCTTAATCATATGGAATCTAGGGATAAGTAGATAAATGAAATACGGCATTGAGGATAGGGCCAAAATTGAAATCCTAATAATAATAATTCTTTCTGGAATAGTGTCGTATGCTGGTTGTTCCTTTCGAATTTAGATTAAAGGGTTTGTGAAGAAATATATTGTCTTCATACATATAACAAGAAACTTTTGATAGTTATCCGAACCGATTGTTTTGGTTATAAATATTTTGTTGTTATGTAAGTTAAAAGCTAAAAGAATCTAATGTTTACATCCTTGTCCACTGGGTGATAAGGACTGCAAACCTTACGACTTTGAGAGAAAAGGAATCAGGCTAAATATTTTATTCATGACCTCTTTAGCAGAATGATGATATTAAAATTAAAAAATATATATTTTCCGCTTTCTATATCATCCAGGAGATTATTCACTTTCTCTAAATTAGAAATTTTATCCAATTAATTTGTTGGCAATACTGGCCCCCTCCTGATGTGCTAAATAAATTTTGCCAAAACTGTATACGAGTATTTCTCTTTAAGATTATTTTGTAAATGTTAAGATACTGTTTATCTAGACATTCTTATTGAATTAGATATTTCAATTTCATATATTAATCATCTATTGTATATATTGAAAATTTAATACGTACTTTTAAATAGAAAATAATAATACATTTTCAGTTGATTTAGTGAACTGAGCAATGTTCCTAAAGAAATCAATAGATGTCTTCAGTGAGGTCATTTTGGAAGTAAAATATTGGAAAGAAAATTCGGCTTTAAGGAACGAATTGGGAGATACCTTCCGATGTCCTTAGCCAATATGAATGCTCCTTTCGGGCAACGGCAAAGAAACATAGTCCTTAGCCAATAGGAACACGTTATTCGGGCAAAGTGTTAGGGAATAGTGGTTTGCTCTTTCAACTAGGTAAAAGAGCCAAATGCCAATTCATTAACCATTTGAAAATATCTTTTTGTTGCTTTCTTTCGAATGACTATATATAATAAAACCTGGAATATTATATCTTTTATATTTCAGTTATAGCAAGTATTGGCAGTAGATTAAGCCCATATCATATTTATACGATATTTATATGGTACGCTTAATCAAAATCTCATCTACTGGCTGGAAAATGTATTTTTCATATTAATCTAAATTTTTGTTATCAGATTTATAAGCAAAGACAAATCATAGTTATTTCTATATTGTTCTATAAATATATCATGCACTTTAAATTCAGAATATAGTGATAAGATTCTTATTTACTTCAGTAGTTAATAAGAAAATCCTTTTGACAATTTGCCTGATCGAAATAATCTTTTGTTGTTTATTCTTTAAAATCAAAATCTTGGTTGAGAAATCAGTCACGTTGAAGCAGTGCATTATATTTATAAAAGGATTTTTGACAGTTTTTTTTTAGATATTATGAAAAATAGGTTTAAATATTGAAATATATCCTTTGCAATTTACAAAGAGAGAGAGAGAGAGAGAGAGAGAGAGAGAGAGAGAGAGAGAGAGAGAGAGAGAGAGAGAGAGAGAGAGAGAGAGAGAGAGCGCCCATATATTTTGATAAAAATTGAATTCATTGTTAACCTTTACGTCCCTGCATATGCATATATATATATATATATATATATATATATATATATATATATATATATATATATATATATATACTCACAACGATAACAAGGGTATCCATTTCTAGTCCACTGCAGTACAAAGGCCTCAGACATGTCTTTATTCATGTTGGTTTTGGCCAGTTTTCATGACCACGCTGGCTAATGTGGATTAGTGATTTTGGGAAATTTTTATCTGATCGCTCATGGCAGACCAACCTAGTATGGGTAGCCCTGGCAGGTACAGCTTTGCTAATCATGGCGTTACATAAACCATTTCAAATGGTTAAGGTATCCCTACACAGAAAGGGATATATATATATATATATATATATATATATATATATAAATATATATATATATATATATATATATATATATATATATATATATATATATATATATATATATATATATATATATCAACGAAACAGTAGCTGTTTATATAAAGCCATATGCCTCCCTTCGGGCTCTACTGAGAGGAGATTTCAATGGGTCTTCTCTGAATTGCTTGGTTCGGGATAGACTGAGGCCACAGTCATGGATGTCTTGGTTACTTGCTATGAATCACTTGCATATGCATTTACACATATGTCTCCTCTACTTCAATGACATCTGCATCTGTCTGGACAAAGTCTTTTCCAGGTCCTTCAATGAAGGATATTTTTGAAGTTTCTTGAAGAAGGTTATCGTTAGCATATATTCTTGGTCAATACTACCTACGAAACATCATGTATGCATCACATTGGGCCCTTCAGGTATAATTAAAGTCTTTACCTGCTAATAAGATGAGTAAGAGGTGATACCAAGTTTATATGTGCAGTGGTATTCACTATGAATCCTGTCTCGTGCAATTACATAAATATGATCTGTTCTTTAGAATTATACAGTTGTTTGCAAATTCCTGCACTTCGTTAATTCTTTTTTTTTTTAAATCCCTAATTAATTGCTTATTGCAAGCATCTATTTTTAGGTGATATTCCCTTCTTGGCTTATGGTAGATTATTTGAAACACCACTGCCGGCCAATCTTGGACTAGAGTTCAGGATCCGCTTGAGCTCGATAGCTTCTAGTAGTGTCTGTAACCTCACCACCCTTGTGAGGTAAGGATGGGGTCTTAGGAGGCTAGCCTACAGGTCTACCTGCTGAGTCATCAGCAGCCTTTGCCTGGTCCTCCCTGGTTCTAGCTTAATTCAGAGGTGACTAAGGCGTCAATCCTCTGCACAAAAGATCAGCTTCTTGGGCATTTTCCTGTCCCTTGTCTCTGCCATTTATGAGGGACCTATAAGCCCAAGAGAATGTGCACACCTAATTTGGGTCCAACCGTAACTAGGGGTACATTCACACCGAGAAACGAAGCCTTCAAATTCATGTTTTCTTATATTCACATAAACTAATTTGAATCAAGGAAAATATCACCATGATGCTTTATAATCCTGATCAATAATATAAGAATAATTTTGATTTAGAAATTACATAAGTTTTACTTTTAAATTAGTTGTAGATATCAATAATGATTACATGAATTTATAATACTTTTTTTGTGCTTGTGATTAACCCTTGAAGTGCCTATTATTACCCGAGTTGCAGATGTGACTTTCAATAGAGATTTCTCTGATTTTCAAAATGGTCCTTGTGCTTCAGTCGTTATTTGAGGATATCCGTTTGGCAAAGCCCTTGACTTAGGACCTATATCACGATTGATCACATTCAGGACGTCCTTGTGCTCCAACTGCTCCTCAGGATCAGTATTTTAGGATCTCTGCTCAGTGAAGCCCCTATATTAGGACCTGTATCACGAAAGATCCCGTTTAAGAGGTCCTTGTGCTACAACTGCTCCTCAGGATCAGTTTTTGAGGATCTCTGCTCGGCAAATCCCGTGAATTAGGACCTGTGTCACGATAGATCAGATTTAGGACGTCCCTATGCTCCAAATGCTCCTCGGGATTAGTTTTGAGGATCTCTACTCGGTAGAACCCCTGAATTAGGCCAGAACTCTGCGAAACAGTCTCCAAAAGGCCACTGGTGTTCTTGTTAGTGTCCAGAGTAAAAGGACACACTTTTTGCTGATGGCCTAAATGCAGGTTTCCCGGCCGTTGCCCTTCGACTCAAATCCCCAGATACTGTCAGATAAGGTTAGCCTTTTGTCGTGTGCATGTGTACTGGAAAATCTCTGCCTGGTCATGTGTACTCTTCTCTGATGAGTCGATGTTTTGTGATTCCGCCAACGACAGACACCACAGGCCTTTGGGCAATGTTTTGCTGAGTGTGTTATTTTTTGACCAGGACTATCGGTGGGTCCTCTATTATGGTGAAGCCAGGAATGAGTGTCGGGGTCGCCCAGACCTTCATGTGTTCCAGAAGGGGGCAATTGAAGCCAGAATGTACCAGAATGACATTATTCTCCCTATTCTCCGTGCTTACACTGGTGTTGTGGTTCCTGATTTCTTACATAGGGACGACATCACACCAATCCACTGAGCAAGGCTTATGCAAGAATGCCTAATCACAGAAGGTATATGTCGATTGGACTGGCCAGTAGCTTCCCCGGATTTAAATCATCTTGAGCATCTATGGGACCAGCGCGGGAGAGATGTTCAGAACCGTCAATAGCCTCCAGCCAATACCCAATAGCTCAGAGACGCCCTTACAGAGGAGAGGCAACGATTGGCCCGGGCAACCATAGACCACTTGATTGCAACCATACCAAAAAAGGTTCTTGCTTGTATTCAGGCCAGATGAGGTCACACCAGGTACTGATGTGGAGCGCTTTGGGATAGAACCTGTGTTATGTGACTTCTCCTGAGTGGATGTATTCTGTTTCATAAAGAATATTTTGTATTGTGGGTCCATTTGTAAATAAAACTATGTGTGGTCATTAAAAAAGGTGTTTCAATTAAATTCACACAAAGAATTAAAAACCACTGTACAAAGATCACCAAAAATAGCCCTAAGATTACAAACCTAATATACTTTTAAATTGTACTATATATATATATATATATATATATATATATATATATATATATATATATATATATATATATATATATATATATATATATATATATATATATATATATATATATATATATATATATATATATTAATGTACAGTATATGAATATAGCAATATTCTGTATACAGACAGTAAAGATGTAGATTAACATACTACCTCCTACCCAGAGTTCACAGTCATTAATACGTTTTAGGATTATACATAGAATAGCTGAAAGGAACAGTTACCTTACATTATTATAATAATAGTAATAATTATTATTATTATTATTATTATTATTATTATTATTATTATTATTATTATTATTATTATTATTATTATTATTATTATTATTATTATACTATATAAAACAGAGTTACATTCATAATTGCGAAAGCAGAAAGGTATTTATTAGGTTTTATTAAACAAATTTACAAACCATCTTCAAGTGAAACAATGAGGAAGAGCTAAGAAATCAAGAAAATTATAAGGTTGATGGAAATCCTCCAGTTTCTCTTTAATTATGTCTATGAATTTGAAACCTGTGGTCTTATGCTGGGTACTGGAAGGCCATTCTGCTTTTAATGACAGCTGTGAGGAAAGCCCTGAAGCTGTTCTAGTAACCGAAAGCTACAATAGATTGTATAATATTGACGAAAATATTAGGATTTTTAATAAGTAACTTGGCTCTGAATACCATCAATGATATTATTTACTTATTCTAAAAATATATTGCTATGCAATAAAAGGGTTGTAACTGTAAACATATAAAAGAATGCACTAATTAAAGTAACATTTCATCCATCAATTAAACATATCATGAAGTGAATAGTGTTTACTGTTCCTATTTCGCCTGCTATTCTCTTGTAGTGATGTCATCACACTTAGTTTAATGGAAAGTCCAGCAGTCATGAGTACCAATCTATGAAACCTCAAAAAGCATTTAATCACAGTTGATATGATTAATGGAGCTCTTTTATTAAGATCTGGCATTATAATTACTAAAGTATATACTTTGATATTCGTGATAAATGATCATAAGGGTCATTTATCTTAGATTGATATGAACTCTAATGAATAGTTTTGTTTACAAACGTAGATGTCCTTGCAGAAGGGATGCCATTTACAAAACCCTAAAAGAAGGTGAACTGGAGTAAATAAATTACATCAAACGGTCTCTTGTACGGTAAAAATGGTATATTTTCAGTGAATGAGGTTTAGTCTTTGGTTATAGGCTAATGATGACCATTTATTTTTTTTTCAAATAAAGAAGATTATCTGATGTTTATGTTGGACATCCTGGAACCTCTTCGGCATAGAGGCATCCTACTTTAGTAATACCAGAACCTTATTCTTGAAAAGCCTTCATATCTTTGAATAAACTTCAAAATAGTTTGGGATTTGCTTTTAGTATTTGAAGAATTTGATCACAATATTAGATGGCTGACGTATATTTATGTAGAGATTTTTTATACTATTTTGTTAGAGAAATATACAATAGTTTTTTCATTGAGTAACTTATAACTTCCATCGATTCTTTTTCCCATGAAAAATTGTCCTTATTATATAGTTTTTGACAAAATGGTTACAATATATGTTCATAATCATAAAAATATCAGATTCTGAGATATACGTTGTATGAAATATCCAGTTTTAAAAGAAAACTACAATAATACGTAATATAGACATCAATATTGCCAACAGTAAAATGTTAAGAAAATTAAGCGTTTTTCTCTCTCAATACTTAAACAAATCAAACATGAAACCTTAAATGAAGTATAATTTAAATTGAATAATGCTTATAAATATGTTAATTTCCAGCATAATTCTAGACACACTAACAATATTCTTGGCTATTCTGGTTTATTACCTCACTAATTTTATCCTTTTCGAATTAATATTCCAGACTTATTGGACAGCTTAATCATATGGAATCTAGGGACAAGTAGATAAATGAAATACGGCATTGAGAGTAGGTCCAAAATTAATATCATAATGATAAGAATCCTTTCTGATTTAGTGTTATCTGGAGGTAGTTCCTTTAGAATTTAGATGAAAGGGTTTGTGAAGAATTATGTCTTGATTACTGCCTTTATCACTGTGCTGTCTTCATATGTACTAATAGAAAGTATCTGTAGTTAACTGATCGGACTATTTTGTTTGTAAATATTCTGTTGCTATATAAGTTAAAAACTAAAAGAATCTAATGTTTTCATCCTTGTCCACTCAGTGACAAGGGCTGCAAACTTTTCTACTTAGAAAGCAAAGGAATTATGATAAATATCTTATTCATGACCTCTTTAGCATGACGATGATATTAAATCTGAAAAATATATGTTTTCCGCTTTCTATATTATCCAAGTGATTATCCACGTTCTCTAAATTAGATATCTTATCCAATTAATTTGTTGGTAATACTGTCCCCCCTCCTGAGGTGCTAAATAAATTTTTCCAAAACTGCATACGAGTATTTCTCTTTAAGATTAATTTATAACTGTCAAGATAATGTTTATCTAGACGTTATTTTTGAGTAAAATCTATTCATTTCATATTCTATTCAACTATTATATGTATTGAATATTTAATACGTATTTTTAGATAAAAATTACGATAATTTTTCAGTTGATTTAGTGAACTCAGCCATGTTCCGAAAGGTATTAATAGATAGCCTCAGTGAGGTCATTTTGGAAGTAAAATAATGGAAAGAAAATCCGTTTTTAAGGAACAATATAAGAGTTACCTTCCGATGTCCTTAGCCAATAGGAACACTTCATTTGGGCAACGGTAAGGAAATTAGCCAATAAAAACGCTCCTTCCGGGCAATGGCAAAGAAACATAGTCCTTAGCCAATGAGAACACTTCATTCAGGCAAACTGTTAGGAAATAGTGGTTTGCTCTTTCAACTACGTAAAAGAGCCAAATGTCCATTCATAAAATAACATTGGAAAATTTCCTTTTTTGTACTTCCTTTTGAATAAACATGTACAATAAAACTTTAAGTATTATTGATATTATATCTCAGTTATTGAAAGTATGAAGAATAAATTAAGCACAGATTATACTCATAATCAAAATCTAATCAACTATTTGAAAAAATACATTTGTTATATTCCTCTAAACTTTTGTTAACTGTTTTATAAGCAAAGACAAATCAAAGTTATTTCTAAATTGTTCTATGAATATATTATGTACTTTAAATAATGAAGAAAATACTTATTTTGAATGAATATAATAAAAACTTTAATATAGTAAGTTTTATATATTAGATATTATGAGTATGGTCATTATGCTAAGCTTTTAAGTATTCATTACCAAGAGTTTTTTAGTAGCCCAAGAATGCAATTTTATGGTTGTTTATTAATTATTTTCATCATAAGTTTTTTTTCCTTTTTTATTTTCGTGTTAATAAATTATGCACTTTGAAAAGTGAAGATGTTAAGCGACTTTTTTGTTTCATCTTTTTATTTAAAAAAAATAAATCAAATTATTTTACATAAACAATATTTACAGTATGGTTACATTACCATTTTTTACATAAACATAAACAATCTGAATTAAAAATTTACACATTTTGCTTTTTCATTTTTAGCTACCCAAAAACAATCATCATCACCATCACCTCCTACGCCTATTGACGCAAAGGGCCTCAGTTAGATTTCGCCAGCCATCTCTATCTTGAGCTTTTAAATCAATACTTCTCCAATCGTCCTCTCCTACTTGCCGCCTCATAGTCCTCATCCATGTAGCTCTGGGTCTTCCAACTTTTCTAGTGCCTTGCGTAGCCTATTTGAAATTTTGGTGAACTAATCTCTCTTGGGGAGTGCGAAGAGCAACCCAAGCCATCTCCATCTACCCCTCACCATGATCTCATCCACATATGGCACTCAAGTAATCACTCTTAACTTAAAAACAATAAGTTATATAAAATTTGTGGAATTTTTATTAATTATTTCTTAATAGATATTTTTAAATATCCACCTATCATAATGAAATGTTCAGCGAATTTGTGGTTCCTTTAATTGTTAGTAAAAGAAATTTTTTCAGACTGATTTTCACCCAGTGTTGTTTCTTATTCAAAATCAGAAATATGGCTTAAAGGTTTAAGTTACTTTGAATTAAGGCAATAAATTCTTTAAAGAAAGACTTATTAGTTTAGATTTTGAGAGAGAGAGAGAGAGAGAGAGAGAGAGAGAGAGAGAGAGAGAGAGAGAGAGAGAGAGAGAGAGAGAGAGAGAGAGAGAGAGAGAATATTTATCCTTTTCAAGTTTTTATTCTCATCCAATGACTCTGTGCACGTTAGTTGTATACACACACACACACACACAACACACACACACACACATATATATATATATATATATATATATATATATATATATATATATATATATATATATATATATATATATATATATATATATATAAATATATATATATATATATATCAAAGAAATACTGGATGCCTGTAATACATGCCTAACTTCAGGTTCTCCTGAGAGGAGATTTGAATGTGTTTACTCTGTATTGTTGGGTCAGGAATAAATTGAAAGTTATAAACCACAACTATGGATGTCCTGGTTTTCACTATGAATCCATTGCAGAAGCATTCACAGTTATGGCTTTTTAACTTCTATGATATTTGCATCTGTTGTGATAAAATGTTTCTAAAGCCCATCAAGGGAAGATATTTGAAGCTCTCACACGTCTCGAACTGTTGACCTAACTGCGCCAGGACTCCTCGCTGCTTGGAGGATTCTGGGGAATGGTACAACACATGAACAAATGTACAGGGGTCTTAGCGATGTCACGCCGGGCAGCCGATCAGGACTACGGTCTACCCCAAAGCCAAAGCAAAGTCCTTCAAAAAGAAGGCAACTGTGCTTACTCCATATACAATGGGAACAAAACAAGTTATTAGAAGATGAATTATATTGTTAATAAGCATTTTCAGGTAATACTACCTGCTCAGAAGATATGCATCTCTATGGTCCTACTTGACAGGTTTAGAAGATTATTTTTCCTGCTATGGGGTCGGGAAGGGAGTAAACACACCAAAGTTTGAGGTGCAGTGGTACCCACTATGAATTCAGAAATGTGGAGTTACAACCTAATTTAACCTAACCTAAGCTAACCTAACCTAAATGTTATCTGTCCATCTAAATGCTTAACAATAGCCTGTAAATTCCCGCTCTACGGTAGAAAGTATTTCAAATCCCTAATGATTTGGTTATTGGAAACATCTATTTTCAGACGATATTACCTCCTTATAATGTGTACATCCCATTTGGGTCCAACCGTTGTTAGGGGCACATATGCAAGTGAGGGTGTTATTGTCAGCCTCTATTTTCATGGGATATCACCTGCAATAAGGGTATACATCATTACCTTTGGCTTTATATCACTGAATCAATGGCTAAATTGAGTTATTGATATCACAGGAGCTCATTCTGTTATTGTATTTGTGTGTTTGTTATGTGAGGTATTGCTGAGGCAAGATTGGATCATGAAATATTAAGAAAAATTCCTCAATAGAGAATTAATCAAGCTGACTAACCAAGTTCTATAACCACTGTTACTGAATGTTCTTTTAAGAAAATCTCCCGACAAACGAAGCCTTAAACCCCTATTACACCTACGCACAGATGCTGTGATGAGTGCCTTGAGAGTACGGATGTGACAATGTGGAGACATGATGAAGACAAGATGGATACACAGCCATCTTGCACTTGAAAAGTTTGCACGAGTTTCAAGGTCACTCATGAATGGTACAGATAGGGGACATTTCCTGTCCTAGAGACTAACTATATATACACATGATCAGTGCCAAAGCCCTTATCCATTAAGCTAGGCCTGGGAGCACCAGGTAATGGCTGATAAAAAGTAAATCAACTCTTCGTGGCCCATGTCCTTATTGCTAATGCGAGTAGAAATAGTGGACGTAAAGTACATTCAATGGCACTCAAAGAGTTAATGTGAAGAGAGAGAGAGAGAGAGAGAGAGAGAGAAGGAGAGAGGAGAGAGAGGAGAGAGAGGAGAGAGAGAGAGATCATGAATACTTTGTAATAGATAAAGCTGGAAATAACATTGTATATTATGTCATATAACTTCCAATCATTGCCTCTGCATAAGAAAAACAAATGTTTAGGCCCTCTAAAATCATTGAAATAAGCCGAAGTTTAACCTTTCTTCAGGTTTGACAAAAGGTCTTTTCTTAGCTCCAGTGCCAGGAGACCTTTCCAGGAGGGCTCCAGTGCCAGGGGAACTTTCCAGGAGGGCTCCAGTGGTAGGAGAACTTTCCAGGAGGGCTCCAGTGCTAGGAGAACTTTCCAGGAGGGCTCCAGTGCCAGGAAAACTTTCCAGGCAGGCTCCAGTGCCAGGAGAACTTTCCAGGAGGGCTCCAGTGCCAGGAAAAATTTCCAGCAGGGTTCCAGTGTGATGAGAACTTTTCGCCTTGTCTGTTTCTTTATCTGTTTCTCTGTTTCAGGTCTTTATTCACAATTAAGCTCACACAGACACAAACAGATATGCTATTTTTCAATTTGATAAATGCTTGTTTCTTCTGTTGAGACACTTGGTAAGAGTTCACAGATGAAATAGATTTTTGTGCTATCATCCCTGACTGGTGAATGCCAGACTTGGGTTAGAGTCCCGCTCAAACTCGTTAGTTCCTTTGATTGCTGCAACTTCACCATCTTTGTGAGCCAAGGAGGGGGGGGGGGAGTCCCTTGAGTCATCAGCAGTCATTGCCTGGTCCTCCGTGGTCCAAGCTTGGGTGGAGAGAGGGTTTTGGGCGCTGATCATATGTATATATGGTCAGTCTCTAGGGCGCTGTCCTGCTTGATAGGACAATGTCACTGTCCCTTGCCTCTGCCATCCATGAGTAGCTTTTAAACATTTAAACCTTTAATGATGGTGATTTTTGAGTTTCTGCGTATTTCTCTTCAAGAAATTGCACCATATGACCTAATAATGAGGCTTGAGAGGTCATTCACAGTTTTGGACATTGATATCTAGAGAGGAAGCATGAATGAAGGTGTATCATTGAAAAAGCAGAATACCACAAGCCCAAGGGCTTCGAGAGGTTAAGCCAGTCCAGTGCGGAATGGAAACAGAGAAGTAACGAATAAACTAAAAATGAGAAGCACAAAAAAAAAAACCACCATTGATTGAAAAATCAAAATACAATATTGTCGATGACATCTGTTTGAAATATTATATGTAATTAAGATATATTATTACTTCTTCTTCTTCTTCTTTGCCTGCATCTTTTCCCACCGTTATGTGGGGTCGATGTTTCTGGCCAGCGTTATCCATCTACCTCTGTCCCACACTTCATCACCGGTTAATCCCTTTGATCGAAGGTCATCCTTGATACAGTCCATCCACCTTTGCTTTGGTTTCCCTCTCCTTTTCATTCCCTGTACCTCCATTTCCATCACTCTCCTCCCAATACACTGTTCATCTCTTCTCATGACATGACTATACCACCTCAGTCTACTTTCTTGGATCTTATCTGATAGTTTTCTAACTCCTGTGGTACCCCTAAGATATATCATTACTAGCTAAGCTAAAACCCTAGTTGGAAAAGCAGATGCTATAAGCCCAGGGGAAAATAGCCCAGTGAGGAAAGGAAATAAGAAAACAGATGGAATAGTGTGCCTGATTGTACCCTCAAGCTAGATTTGAACCGTCTAGAAACGTGTGTAAAACATTATAGAGGCTGTACAGTGAGTGCAGTGGTGTTGTAGACAGTGATTTTGAGCCTTCTGGAAACGTTTTAAAACGTTGGAAAGGGCTGTGCTCTAAGTGTAATTATAAAATATATTAATATGAATAAAAACATTTAATGGATGAATTTAGTAAAAAGTATGGAATAAAACTCATGTTAACATATTAACAGAAAAGAATTTGCGATAAATATAGCAAAGGCTTATTGATTGGGTAATGGCTACAGTATACCGCGTAGAGATACACTGACCACACTTTTTTCTCCCCCTTGTTTGCATCAGAAATTTCAGAAATTTCCTGACACATTAGTGCATCTCCTCTCTCTCTCTCTCTCTCTCTTCTCTCTCTCTCCTCTCTCTCTCTCCTCTCTCTCTCTCTCTCTCTCTCTCTCTCTCGGCGTCAATGACCTTAGATGTCAAGATACCTGAAAACTATAAATCCATCAATCAATCTCTCTCTCTCTCTCTCTCCTCTCTCTCTCCTCTCTCTCTCTCCTCTCTCTCTCTCTCTCTCTCTTCTCTCTCTCTCTCAGCATCAATGACCTTAGATGTCAGGATGCCTAAAAACTTTATATCAACCAATTAATCTCTCTCTCTCTCTCTCTCATCTCTCTCTCTCTCTCTCTCTCTCCTCTCTCTCCTCTCTCTCTCTCTCCTCTCTCTCTCTTTGCGTCAATGAACTTAGATACCAGGATGCCTGAAAACTTTAAATCAATCAATCAATTAATATCTCCTCTCTCTCTCTCTCTCTCTCTCTCTCTCTCTCTCTCTCTCTCTCTCTCTCTCTCTCTCAGCGTCAATGACCTTAAATGTCAGATGCCTGAAGGCTTTAAATCAATCAATCTCTCTCTCTCTCTCTCTCTCTCTCTCTCTCTCTCTCTCTCTCTCTCTCTCTCTCTCAGCGTTAATGACCTTAGATGTCAGGATGCCCTGAAAATTTAAATCAATCAATTAATCTCTCTCTCTCTCTCTCTCTCTCTCTCTCTCTCTCTCTCTCTCTCTCTCTCTCTCTCTCTCTCTCTCCTCTCGTCCAATGACCTTAGATGTCAGGATGCCTGAAAACTTTAAATCAATCAATCAATATCTCTCTCTCTCTCTCCTCTCTATCTCTCTCTCTCTCTCTCCTCTCTCTCTCTCTCTCTGTCAATGAGCTTAGATGTCCAGGATGCCTGGAAACTTTAAATCAATCTCTCTCTCTCTCTCTCTCTCTCTCTCTCTCTCTCTCCTCTCTCTCTCTCTCTCTCTCTCTCTCTCTCTCAGCTAAGTAGAAAGAACATAGAATAACCTACACCTCAATTAGAACTGATGATTTTACTGTACTTTTCATCAAATTTGTATAAATACAGATCAATAATTTTGAAGAACAGCGAAGAAAGGTAAATTCAAATTTAAACAAGTAAAAATAGCCCTACCATCTCGACCTTTACTACACCAATATTTATTTGTTAAAGGAAACAGTTATCAGCAACAAATATCTTTTTTCAAACAATTATTTTTTTTGAGGGCATAACGAATTCAATTCATAATGATAATTTACAGAAATCTTTATTAAAATTTATCCATAATTTTTTGAGACAGGATGGTGACAAGCAATCAAATAGACACAGGTTTTAACAAAACCTCCTTTGTGGAGGTAGAAATAACTTTGTCGGAAGCAAAAATATTCTTGGTGGAGGTAAAAATAACCTTGGTGGAGGTAAAAATATGAAAAAATAACCTTAGTCTAGGTAATAATATGAAAAAAATAACCTTGGTGGAGGTAGGAATAATCTTGGAGGAGGTAAAAATAACCTTGGTCGATGTAAAAATATGAAAAATAACCTTGGTGAAGGTAAAAATAACCTTGGTCGATGTAAAAATATGAAAAATAACCTTGGTGAAGGTAAAAATAACCTTGGTGGAGGGATAAATAACCTTGGTTGAGATAAAAATATGAAAAATAACCTTGGTGGCGGTAGAAATAACCTTGGAGGAGGTAAAAATAACCTTGGTCGAGGTAAAAACATTAAAAATAACCTTGGTGGAGGTAAAAATATCCTTGGAGGAGGTAAAAATAACCTTGGTCGAGGTAAAAATATGAAAAATAACCTTGGTGGAGGAAAAAAATAACCTTGGTCGAGGTCAAAATATGAAAAAATAACCTTGGTGAGGTATGAATAACCTTGGAGCAGGTAAAAATAACCTTGGTCGATGTAAAAATATGAGAAATAACCTTGGTGTTGGCAAAAATAACATTAGTCGAGGTAAAAATGCAATAAAAATGTTGTAACTGTAAACATATAAAAGAATGCAATACTTAAGATAACATTTCATCCATCAATTAAACATATTATGAAATGAATAGTGTTTACTGTTCCTATTTCATCTGATATTTTTTTTGTAGTGACGTCATCACACTAACTTACAGTTTGGTGGAAAATCCAGCAGTCAGGAGTACCAATCTATGAAACCTCAAAAAGCATTTGATCACATTTGATATAATTAATGGAGCTCTTATATTAAGACATGGCATTATAATTCATATGAAATATATCCGTTAATATTCGTGATAAATGATCATAAAGGCTTTTTATCTTAGATTAATGTGAACTCTAATAAATAGTTTTGTTTACAAACGTAGACGACCTTGCAGAAGGGCTGCCATTTACAAAAACTTAAAAGGAGGTGAACTTGAGTAAATAAGTTACATCAAACGATCTCTTGCAGGATAGAAATTGTAAATTTTTCAGTGTATGAGGTTTAGTCTTTGGATATTGGCTAATGTCTTTGGTTATTGGCTAATAATGACCATTTATTTCCTTAGAATAAAGAGGACTATCAGATGTTAATGATGGACATTCTGGAACCTCTTCGGTGTAGTGGCATCCTACTTTAGTGATACCAGAACCTTATTCTTGAAAAGCCTTCAAACCTTTGAATAAATTTCAAAATAATTTAGGATTTTCTTTTAGTAGTAGAAGAAATGAATATAATATTAAATTGCGGACTTATATTTACCTAGAGATTTTTCTTTTATTATTTTGTAAGAGAAATGTACAATAGTTTTTTACATTGAGTGTCATAAACTTCCATCTATTCTTACTCCTATGAAAAATTGTTCTTATTATTTAGTTTTTGACAAATTGGTTACAATATATGTTCATAATCATATAAATATCAGATTGTGAGATATAAGTTGTATTAAGTATCCAATTTTGAATGGAAAAATACAGTACTATGTAAAATAAACATCAAGATTGCAAACATTAGAATGTTAAGAAAACGAAGCGTTTTCTCTCTCAATACTTAAACAAATTAAACATAAAACCTTAGATGAAGTATAATGTAAATTTAATAATGCTTATAACCACGTTAATTTTCTGCATAATTCTAGACACACTAACAATATTCTTGGCTTCTCTGGTTCGTTTCCTCACTAATTTTATTCTTTTCGAATTAATATTACAGACTTATTGGACGGCTTAATCACATGGAATCTATGGATAAGTAGATAAATGAAATACGGCATTGAGAATAGGGCCAAAATTGAAATCCTAATAATAATAATTCTTTCTGGTATAGTGTCGTATGCTTGTTGTTCCTTTCGAATTTATATTAAAGGGTTTGTGAAGAATTATATTCTTGATTACTGCCTTTATCCCTATATTGTCTTCATATATGTAACAAGAAACTTTTGATAGTTATCTGAACCGATTGTTTTGGTTATAAATATTTTGCTGTTATATAAGTTAAAAGCTAAAAGAATCTAAATGTTTACATCCTTGTCCACTGGGTGATAAGGACTGCAAACCTTACGACTTTGAGATAATAGGAATCAGGCTAAATATTTTATTCATGACCTCTTTAGCAGGATGATGATATTAAAATTAAAAAATATATATTTTCCACTTTCTATATTATCCAGGCGATTATTCACTTTCTCTAAATTAGAAATTTTATCCAATTAATTTGTTGGCAATACTGGCCCCCTCCTGAGGTGCAAAATAAATTTTGCCAAAACTGTATACGAGTATATATCTTTAAGATTATTTTGTAAATGTTAAGATTACTGTTTATCTAGACATTCTTATTGAATTAGATATTTCAATTTCATATCTTATTCATCTATTGTATATATTGAAAATTTAATATGTACTTTTAAATAGAAAAATATAATAAATTGTCAGTTGATTTAGTGAACTCAGCCATGTTCGTAAAGGTCCCCATAGATGTCCTCATTGAGGTCATTTTGGAAGTAAAATATTGGAAAGAAAATCCGATTTTAAGGAATGAATTGGGAGTTACCCTCCGATGTCCTTAGCCAATAGGAATGCTCCTTTCGGGCAACGGCAAAGAAACATAGTCCTTAGCCAATAGGAACACGCCATTCGGGCAAACTGTTAGGAATAGTGGTTTGCTCTTTCAACTAGGTAAAAGAGCCAAATGCCAGTTCATAAACCATTGGAAAATTTCATTTTGGTACTTCCTTTCGAATGACTATATATAATAAAACCTGGAATATTATATCTTTTATATTTCAGTTATAGCAAGTATTGGCAGTAGATTAAGCCCATATCATATTTATACGATACTTATACGGTACGCTTAAACAAAATCTCATCTACTGGCCGGAAAATGCATTTTTCATATTAATCTAGATTTTTTTTAACAGTTTTATATGCAAAGCCAAATCAAAAGTTATTTCTATATTGTTCTATAAATATATCATGCACTTTAAATTCAGAATATAGTGATAAGATTCCTTTTTACTTCAGTAGTTAATAAGAAAATCCTTTTGACAATTTGATTGATCGAATTAATCTTTTGTTGTTTATTCTTTAAAATCAAAATCTTAGTTGAAAAATCAGCCACGTTGAAGCAGTGCATTAAATTTATAAAAGGATTTTTTGACAGTTTTTTTTAGATATTATGAAAAATAGGTTTGAATATTGAAATATATCCTTTGCAATTTACAAAGAGAGAGAGAGAGAGAGAGAGAGAGATAGAGAGAGAGAGAGAGAGAGAGAGAGAGAGAGAGAGAGAGAGAGAGAGAGAGCACATATATATTCTAATAAAAATTTAAATAATTGTTAACATTTACGTCCCTGCATATATATATATATATATATATATAAAGGCCTCCTACTTTGGTAATACGTACATACATATACCAAGGCACTTCCTCCAATTTTGGGGGGTAGCCGACATCAACAAGTGAAACAAACAAAAAGGGGACATCTACTCTCTACGTTCCTTTGGTAATGCCAGAACCTTATTCTTGAAAAGCTTTCAAACCTTTGAATAAACTTTAAATAGTTTGGGATTTTATTTTAGTATTTGAAGAATTTGATCACAATATTAGATGGCTGACGTATATTTATGTAGAGATTTTTTTATATTATTTTATAATTTTAAATATACAGTAGTTTTTCATTGAGTGACTTCTAAATTCCATCAATTCTTTATCCATGGAAAATTGTTCTTATTATACAGTTACTGACAAAATGGTAACAATATATCTTCATAATCATAAAAATATGAGATTGTGAGATATACGTTGTATTAAATATCCAGTTTTGAAAGGAAAATACAGTACTAAGTAAAATATATATCAAGATTGCCAACATTAAAATGTTAAGAAAAGGAAGTTTTTTTTCTCTCAATACTTAAACAAATTAGACATAAAACCTTAAATGAAGCATGATGTAAATTTAATAATGCTTATAACTATGTTAATTTCCAGCATAATTCTAGACACACTAACAATATTCCTGGCCATTCTGGTTCGTTTCCTCAGGCTTTTTATCCTTTTCGAATTAATATTCCAAACTATTAGACTGCTAAATCATATGGAATCTTGGGATAAGTAGATGAATGAAATACGCCATTGAAAGTATGTCCAAAATTACTATCCTAATGATAAGAATCCTTTCTGATTTAATGTTGTCTGGGGGTAGTTCCTTCGAATTTAGATTAAAGGATATGTGAAGAATTATATGTCTTGATTACTGCCTTTATCATTGTGCTGTATTCATATGTACAAATAGAAAATACCAGTAGTTAACTGATCAGGATATTTTGTTTGTAAATATTCAGTTGCTATAAAAGTTAAACACTAAAGAATCTAAGGTTTACATCCTTGTCCACTCGGTGATAAGGCTGCAAACCTTTCGACTTTGAAAGAAAATCAATCAGGCTAAATATTCTATTCATGACCACTTTGGGAGGACGATGAGATTAGAATTTAAAAATAGATATTTTCCGTTTTATATGTTATCCAAGTGACTTTCAACTTTCTCTGAATAAAAGAATTTTGCATAATTAATTTGTTGGTAATTTTGGGCACCTTCCTGATGAGCTAAATAAATTTTTCCAAAACTGTATACGAGTATTTCTCTTTATGATTATTTTATAAATGTCAATGCAATATTTATCTGGACATTTGTATTTTGTAAAATATGTTCAATTCATATCTTATTCATCTATTATATGTAATGAATATTTCATATTTATTTAAAAAAAAAATACAATAATTTTTCAGTTGATTTAGTGAACTCAGCCATGTTCCTAAAGGTATCAATAGATGGCCTCAGTGAGGTCATATTGGAAGTAAAATATTGGAAAGAAAATCAGCTTTAAGGAACGACATGAGAGTTATCTTTCGATGTCCTTAGCCAATAGGAACACTCCATTCGGGCAACGGTAAGGAAATTAGCCAATAGGAACGCTCCATTCGGGCAAGGGCAAAGAAACATAGTCTTTAGCAAGTAGGAACACGCCATTCGGGCAAACTGTTAGGAAATAGTGGTTTTGCTCTTTCACCTAGGTAAAAGAGCCAAATGCCAGTTCATGAAATACCATTGGAAAATTTGTTTTTTTGTACTTCCTTTTGAATAAATCTATACAATAAAACTTCAAGTATTATTGATATTATATTTCAGCTATTGCATGGAGAATAAATTAAGCCCAGACTATAGTCATAATCAAAATCTAATCAACTATTTGAAAAAATGCATTTGTTATATTCCTCTAAACTTTTGTTAACTGTTTATAAGCAAAGACAAATCAAAGTTATTTCTATATTGTTCTATTAATATGTTATGTACTTTAAATAATGAAGATAATACTTATTTTGAATGAACATATAAAAAAAAATAGTATAGTAAGTTTTATATATTAGTTATTGCGAGTATTGTCATTATGCTAAGCCAATAAGTATTCATTATCATGAGTTTTTTAGTAGCCCAAGAATGCAATTTTATGGTCGTTTATAAATTAATTTTCATCATAAGTTTTTTCCTTTTTTATTGTCGTGGTAATATATCATGCACTTTAAAAAGTGAAGATGTTAAGCAACTTTTTTTTATCTTTTTATTTAAAAAAAATATAAATTAAATTATTTTACATAAACAATATTTACAGTATGGTTATAGTATACATACCATTTTTTACATAAACATAAACAATCTGAATTAATAATTTACACATATGGCTTTTTTTATTTTTAGCTACCCAAAAACAATCATCATCACCATGATCTATTGACGCAAAGGGCCTCAGTTAGATTTCGTCAGCCATCTCTATCTTATGCTTTTAAATTAATACTTATCCAAGCATCCTCTCCTACTTCCCGCCTCATAGTCCTCATCCATGTAGCTCTGGGTCTTCAGACTCTTCGAGTGCCTTGTGAAGCCCAGTTGAAAGTTTGGTGAACTAATCTCTCTTGGGGAGTGCGAAGAGCATGACAAAACCATCTCCATCTACCCCTCATCATGATCTTATTCACATATGGCACTCGAGTAATCTCTCTTAACTCAAAAACAATAATTTATATAAATTTTATGAAAGTTTTATCCATTCTTTCTTATTAGGCATTTTTAAATCATAACTTATCATAATGAAATGTTAATCGAATTTATGTTTCCCTTGATAATTAGTTGAATAAAGTTTAACATTTTTTAAGACCGATTTTAACCCAGTGTTGTTTGTTCTTTAAAATCAGAATCCTGGCTTAAGGGTTTCATTTATTTGAATTAATGAAATAAAATCATCCAATAAAGCGTTATTTGTTTACATTTTGAGATATTTGAAACTTACAGAGAGAGAGAGAGAGAGAGAGAGAGAGAGAGAGAGAGAGAGATATTTTTCCTTTTTAAGAGTTTATTCTTATACTATGACTCTGTTTACGTACATTTATATATGTCAGCCTCTATTTTCAGGGGATATCACCTGCACTAAGGGTATACATCATTACCTTTGGCTTTATATCACTGAATCAATGGCTAAATTGAGTTATTGATATAACAGGAGCTCATTCCGTTTTTTTATTTGTGTGTTTGTTATGTGAGCTATTGCTGAGGCATGATTGGATCATTTGTTATCATTACCACATGAAATATTAAGAAAAATTCCTCAATAGAGAATTAATCAAACTGGCGAACTAAGTTCTATAACCTCTGTTAATAAAAGTTCTTTTAAGGAAATCTCCCGACAAACGAAGCCTTAAACCCCTATTACACCTACGCAGGGATGCTGCGGCTGAGTGCGTTGAGAGTACGGACGTGACAATATGGAGACATGATGAAGACAAGATGGATACAAGCCATCTTGCACTTGAAAAGACTGCACAAGTTTTAAGGTCGCTCATGAATGGCAGAGATAAGGGACATTGCAATGTCATAGAGACTAGCTATATATACACATGATCAGTGTCAAAGCCCCTATCCATTAAGCTAGGCGTAGGAGCGCCAGGCAATGGCTGATATATAGTAAATTAACACTTCGTGGACCAGGCCATCATTCCTGATGCGAGTAGAAACAGTGGACGTAAACTACGTTCAATGGCGCTCAAAGAGTTAATGTGAAAAGAGAGAGAGAGAGAGAGAGAGAGAGAGAGAGAGAGAGAGATAGAGAGAGAGAGAGAGAGAGAGAGAGAATCATGAACACTTTGTAATAGATAATGCTGGAAATAACATTGTATATTATGTTATATAACTTCCAATCATTGCCTCTACATTAAAAAAAGAATATATATATATTTATTAGGCCCTCTAAAATAATTGAGATAAGCCGAAGTTTAACCTTTTCTCAGGTTTGACAACAGGTCTTTTCTTGACTCCAGTGCTAGGAGACCTTTCCAGGAGGGCACCAGTGCCAGGAAAACTTTCCAGAAGGGCTCCAGTGCCCGGAGAACTTTCCAGGAGGGCTCCAGTGCCAGGAAAACCTTATAGGAGGGCTCCAGTGTGAGGAGAACTTTCCAGGAGGGTTCCAGTGCCAGGAGAACTTTCCAGGAGGGATCCAGTGCTAAGAGAACTTTACAGGAGGGCTCCAGTGCCAGGAGAACTTTCCAGGAGGGCTCCAATGCTAGGAGAACTTTCCAAGAGGGCTCCAGTGCCAGGAAAACTATCCAGGTGGGCTCCAGTGCCAGGAGAACTTTCCAGGAGGGGTTCAGTGTCAGGAAAACTTTCCAGGAGGGCTCCAGTGCCAGGAAAACTTTCCAGGAGGGTTCCAGTGTCAGGAGAACTTTTCGCCTAGGTCTATTCTGTCTGTTTCTTTATCGGTTTCTCTGTTTCAGGTCTTTATTCACAATTAAGCTCACACAGACACACAACAGATATGCTATTTTGCAATGGATAAATACTCGTTTCTTCTGTTGAGACGCTTGGTAAAAGTTCATAGGTGAATTAGATTTTTGCGATAACATCCCTGACTGGTGAACGCCAGACTGGGGCTAGAGTCCCCACTCAAACTCGTTAGTTCCTTTGATTGCTGCAACTTCACCATCCTTGTGAGCTAAGGATGGGGGCTCTTTTGAGTCATTAGCAGTCATTGCCTGGTCCTCCTTGGGCGCTGATCATATGTATATATGGTCATTCTCTAGGGCACTGTCCTGTTTGATAGGACAATGTCACTGTCCCTTGCCTCTGCCATTCATGATGGTGATTCTTGAGTTTCTGCATATTTTTC
>NC_090751.1:97339898-97349898 GCF_036898095.1 Palaemon carinicauda | reverse complement strand
TATATATATACGTTGTATTCTGTTGGTAATTTGGGCATTCATATCGTGTATGGTGGGTCAATCCATTATTGGCTTAGGGGAAAATTAAAGTCAAGATGAATTAAAAAATCATTACCTTGATCATATCTGCCGAAATATAACTATACAATAAAAAGTTTACAAAATTAAACCTACATAAAAGTACTGAAATTTAAATTCATCTGTAACTCACGTAGAAATGACAAAAGTTCATCTTTTCTGACAATTTTCCTCCCTTAATTTAAAAGTGCTGTTATCCAAAAAAACTAAGTTTCCCTTAATTTCCAACAGATGGGGTTATAAACCTGTTTATAGTTAAATAAATATAAAAAAAATGTATCCACGTAGTTTCCTTAAATCCTGGATATGTATATAAATATTCATTAGATAAATATCTCCTATATTCTAAACACATAAGTACCTATCGAAATATAATTTCAAAGATATTTACTCTCTCTGTTAGATTAGAAAATAAGTTTTTATCTGGCAAAGGTATTCGAATATGTGATGTGATTATTTATAAACAACGATGATTTTTATCATTATTAAGTATTGTCATGATCTTAATCCTAATACGAGAAGTACATCCTAATAAACTTTTAAAATATATTAAGGTACTTTTGATAATGAATCTACTAATAGTTTGTTAGCCAGTAGTGTAATATTTCAAAGTTAATATTTCGTACCTATAATTATACCTATCCACATTGGAATATTGTACCCTTTGACGATGGAAATTGGAATTTCGAGATATAAAATATGATAATGATTGGACCAGTAAAGCTGTATCAACAGAGAGAGAGAGAGAGAGAGAGAGAGAGAGAGAGAGAGAGAGAGAGACAGACAGAGAGACAGAGACAGAGACAGAGAGAGGGAGTTCATATTGCAACTGCAGAGTTACACTCTGTTGCAAAGGAGTACTGAATGGTCTATCAGGCCGTAGCCATGTGTTCTAGTTTCATAGATACAATCCAAATGTTCACACAGGAAGCCACATGCCTTATTTTTGGGAGACCACATAGAAAAATTGTGAGATCAAGAGATTGCCTTTGAATTCTTGTGGATTTTAAACTATCCACCTGTGAGACATGGTTATTTTTAGGGGTTCAAATAAAGAAATTGCAAAAACAACAGATCACCTTTGGATTCTCGTGGATTTTAAAATATCCACTTGGGAGACATGCCCTATTTTTAGAGGTTCAAATGAAGAGATTATTAGATCAACAGATTACCTTTGGTTTCTTGTGGATTTTAAGATATCCACCTGGGAAGCATGTCCTAGTTTTAAGGGCTCAAATGAAGAAATTGGTAGATCAACAGATCATCTTTGAATTCTTGTGGATTTTGAAATATCCATCTGGGAGACATGTCCTATCTTTGGGGGTTCAAATGAAGAAATTGCAAGATCTACAGATTACTTTTTGATTCTTGTGGATTTTTAAAATATCCACCTGGGAGACATACCTAGTTTTAAGGGGTAAAATGAAGAAATTGCAAGCTCAACAGGTCACCTTTGGGTTCTTGTGGAATTTAGAATATCCACCTGGGAGATATGTCCTAGTTTTAGGGGTTCAAATGAAGAAATTAGTAGATCAACAGATCACCTTTGGATTCTTGTGGATTTTAAAATATCCACCTGGGAGACATACCTTATTTCTAGGGGTCCAAATGAAGAAATTTAAAGACCAGAGGATCACCATTGGAAAGTGGATATTCATTAGAAAAAATAAATCTAACCTCTGATATTTTTCATCAATGGAAATTTATTTTAGCTCGAAATTAACCTTGTTGTCTCTGAATTAAAGTCAGGAATGTCTATGACTTTATAATCATTATTTACTGACATGACTCATGTAGCATGAGAATATGATTTCCGTCAGAACAGGTATCAAATATAGTCCATTCCAGTATAGAGAATTAGTTTGAGATTTGCCTACAGATTAAGAATATTAACTCATAACTATGCTATTTGGGTTTTAAAATTCACCGTTACATGAGGAAGAGTAGTAGCAATGGATTAAAAAAAAAAAAAAAAACAACGCAATTCTATGTGGAGAGTAAAAAACAAACATATCCTATGCCCTCGATTAAAACTTTTAAAACTTTTGAAAACAATGTAGTGGACAAGAAATAAAAGTTATACATTTCTCTGAAGGAATTGATTTGAAGATTTTCAAACAGAGACAATACACTTCTCTCTCTCTCTCTCTCTCTCTCCTCTCTCTCTCTCTCTCTCTCTCTGTATATATATATATATATATATATATTTATATATATATATATATATATATAAACATATATATATATATATATATATATAAATATATATATATATATATATATATATACTGTATATATATACATACACACACATACATATATATATATATATATATATCAACAATCGTAGCAGTTTGTAGTCCTCTGCAGGACAAAGGCCTCAGACATGTCCTGGGTTTTGGCCATAATCATCACCACGCTGGCCAACTGCGGATTGGAGACTTTTGTCTGATAATTGACAGTAAACCGACCTAGTATGGGTGGCCTTGACTAGTACAGCTTTGCTGATCATGGCGATACACAAAACCTTTCAGTACGTAAAGTTATCCCTACTCAGAAAGGAATATATATATATATATATATATATATATATGAGTAAAACGTATTATCTAAAACCCATTATTCAAAACTTCTGATACATTTTATGAATCTTAAACAGTGAGATCATGTACCAGTTAAATTACATAATGAACTGTCTGCCTTAACCTATAACAGTGATGATGATAATATCAAACAATATATCAACCTTTATATTAACACACAATCCCAGATGAAAATATCACAACCTATGGTACATTTCAAAATTATTCATAGAAACAAGATGATGTTGTTTTTATTGTATTTAACTTACCTATAGATATAGATTTTTGCTAAACTATTGATATTGATATCTTTTGTCTTACAAATATCTCTGGTATTTGATAGTACATTTACGTTTTTTTTACATAATGAAGGAGAATTAGTGTAGTGCTTAAGGATATTATTATTATTATTATTATTATTATTATTATTATTATTATTATTATTATTATTATTATTATTATTATTATTATAAAAATAAAGCTACAATCATTATTGTAAAAGCAGAATGGTATTTATCATTTTCTTATTAGGTAAACTGACCAAGCTTCTCGTTAAGGGACACTGATGAAGAGTTCAGAAATAAATTAAATTCGAATCTTATCATTTTGACGGAAATTCTAAAGTTAATTTCTAATTCTAATTAAGAATTTGAGCTATTTGGCCTTTCCGTGTCTGTGTACAAGTTAGGAAATACTTGAAGATATTACTAACCGAAACTTGAAATAGTTTGTACGACAATGGCGAAAATAGTTCGAATTCCTAGAAATTTTTCTACATTGAATACCATCTTAGATATTATTTACTTATTGTATAGATATTTATTGATATAATAAAAACGTTTTAACTGTAAACATATAAAATAATACGTTAAGACAACGTTTCGTCCACTAATTAAACCTATGAAATTATTTTTTTCCTATTTCGTCTGCGTAAAACTTAAGATGACGTCATCACACCACCTTATTTTAGTGTCCTTGCAGCAGTCAGGAGTACCAACCTAAGAAACCTAAAAATACGATTAATCGAAGAAAATATGATTTATTGAGCTCATTTATCAATACCAATTATTAGAATTCATATAAAAAGGTAATTTTGTATGCGTGATACATGATCTTAAAAGCCACTCATATCTTATTATTTTTATATTGCATCATATTTTGTTGGTAGTTATGGTCTTCATTTCGCTTATGATGGGCCAATGCATTATTAGGTTAGGGGAAAAATAAAGTTAGCCTTACTCAAAAAGTTGTTAGTTTAATCACATCAGCCTTCATATAACTATCCAGTAAAACAATTTAATAAATTAACCATAACTGCAAGTACTAGAATTTTTATAAAACTACAACTCGGGAGAAAATCATAAAAATAACTATTATCTAACACCCTTCCTCCCCTAGAGTTAACCAGAACAACCAAGTTTCTCTCAGACGCCAATAGATGGAGTTTGAAACTTGTTTATGGTTAAAATTATCGGAATTTTGTTAAGGGGAATATTAAAAGTAGCCACGTGGCCAACTGGATATATGAATGCAATATATTATATAAGAAATATCTATTCTAATCTGAATGCAAAATTACCTATCAAATATTACCTTTAGTATATAGAAATGATAATACTATTTGGTAATGGTTATTTTAGATATGCAATAGGATTATTATCGTTCTATATTATGTTGAACAACGATGATTCTTATCATTACAAGGTACTTTTATGATGATGATAATGATACCAGGAGTTTCGTAATCTTTGTACTAATGTAAAATATTGTTAGTCAGTTATGCAATAATAAAATGTTTATATTTTCCAACTCTAATCAAACATTTCTATATTATATTGATGTACCCTATCACGATGAAATATCCGAATTTCACTCTATGTTGGTGATTGCGTTCTGAAAAGCTGTAATAACAGAGAGAGAGAGAGAGAGAGAGAGAGAGAGAGAGAGAGAGAGAGAGAGAGAGCATGTAAAGTTTTACTTCATGTTGCAACTTCAAGGTTTACCCCAGTTGTAAAGGGGACCTTAAAGGCATAACCAGTTCCAGACACTGACCTTCTGCCCCAATATAAAAAATCCTATATAGTTCTCACTTAAAACCACATATCCCAACTGTGAGTCATGTCCTGTTTTTAGGGGTCCACATGGAGAAATTGGGAGATCAGGAGATCACCTTTTGATTCTTTTGGATTTTATAATAACTTCAAGAGCACATATACTGAGAATACCTCCATCATATTATCATATCTTATTGCACCAACATTGTATCCACTGCATAGTGGCCTGATTATATTAATGGAGGTCCAAATCTCTACACATTTGCCCCTATTCACAAGTACGAAGTATGTGGTACATTGTCAGGATGGTATGCCCACATGACTAATCAGGAGAGGGGGCAAGATCTCACTTAAGAAGATTGTCTCTAGTCTTTCCAACTCTAGTTCTTGCACGATTAACAGGACGTGTTAGATTTTAGTGAAACTGCTTTTATTTATTGAGATTTATATTTATTAAAAATCAACCTTGATGTTTCAGAACCCATATCAGCGATGGGTATAAATTGGAAGTATTTTCTCATGATTCCCATCAATGGGGGCAGACTTTGGATTCCTGGGAAGAGATATGAGAATATCAACTTCGTCCCCTACACTGGCCTAGGATGAGATATTCAAACTTGGACTTAACTGGCCTTTTATATCTCACCCAAGACCCATAGAAAATAGGCTAGAGGATGAACTGTTAATCGAATCAATCCTCAGTCATCAAGAAAAAAAGCGCCCTCAGTACAAGATGCACTCCAACTCATCTTGCTGGCTGAGGCCTTCATGGACCGTGGACAGTGCACTAGTGGTACTGCTTCCTGGACCATTAGGATTACTGCCAAGATGCTTAAGGATAACTCTAACATTACTGTCAGAAGAGCCGGCAAGACTGCAGTATTTGTCCTTATTTCCACCAAGGACTATCATGAGAAGCTGGATAACATCTTGACTGACACCTCTAAATTCGAGAGATTCACTGCCAACCCTATACAAGACATGAAACAGGAGACTAATCAGACCATCAATGCCATCAATGACGCCTCCAATGCGATACACTTCAAGCCTATCACAGGAGACTTTGGACTGGATTACCTTTAGGGGAATTTCAAGATCCATAAAGTTGGAAACCCTCACCCCCCTATAATCAGCCAGAGCCTAGTGCCGACCTACCAACTGGTCAAACGTCTTTACCCCCTTCTGATCCTCTATCTTCCCTACTGGTACAGTGTGGTCTCTTCAATGGACTTCTTGATAACCATCAAAGGACATTTCAGAGGTGTTATTGATTCTCTCGATGTGTAATCTCTATTCACGAACGTTCCTGTAGATGAGACTATCCAATTTATCCTGGACAAAGGCTATAGATAGGACTCGACCCCTTCACTCAACATCCCAGAGCATGCCCTGCGCACCCTACTGGAAATCTGTACAAAAAAGGCCATCTCTTCCACCCACTATAGACATATGTACATTCAGAAGGTTTACGTAAAGATAGGCTCTCCTCTGGACATTCCTTTCAAAAACTTCTACAGGGCTGTCCTCGAAGAGCATGTTTTTGCACGTGCAGATCGAGCTGATATATATACGGCCGCTACATCGTTGACATCTTTGTAAAAGCCTCTCTACTGAATGTATTGATGACCTTTGTAGGACCTTTGAGGAGAGACAGTCCTCTCAGATTCATGATGGAACATCAGAACAACAGCAACCCTCCCTTACTTGTTGTCATTGTCTTAACTGCTGATCATAGTATTGATACAATCTTCAACTCTAAATCCACTGAATGGTGTTAGTTACTGGCCGACTAGATACAGAATCTCCACCATCTGTGTCTATATTTGCCGGGGCCTCTCCAATTGTTCTTCCTAGATAGAGATCCACAAGGAACTGGTTAGGATTACCCAGGTCCTGGTAAATAGTGGCTACTCAAACAGGCAGGTCAATGGAGAGGTTATATGAGCTATGGAAAACGAGTAAGAGACCAGACCCAGCAGTGAGAGCATATCCTCTAGTATCAACTTATACTACAAAGGGATCATGCACAGCCAGTATGAACAGGATCAGAAGGTCATGAGGGACATCATCAAGAACCATGTCATCCTAGTTCAAGAAGATATCAACCTCATCATTTACTATGAGACCATGAAGTCTAGATGTCTCATTATGAGAAACCACCCGGCCCCCTCTGCGCAGTATTTTCTGAAGAGGTCCAACATTGGTTTTTCTAATCAATGCCCAGTCTGTGGATGTCCTGGCCATTATATTGGAATGACAATGATGAGACTCTCCAAAAGATTGTCTTGCCACGTCCAAACAGAGAGCCGTCAAGACCCACCAATTCCTTGCTCAAAACAAGAACGTGGTTCAAGAAGACATCATAAGGAATACAAAGATCATTGGCAATGCCCTAGATAGCAGGAGGCTTAGAATCCTGGAGGCACTGCTCATAGAACAAGAGAGACTTAACCTGAACATGACCCATGAGATGTTCCTCCTCCCCCACTGCTGAAGGAACCCCTCCAATCAACCTCATAACAACGACGATGGCAGCTTGCTAGTGACTGAGACTCTTTTAGCGAGCGCTTCAGCCAATCAGCAAGCAGCTCTGGATTCCCCAGACTTCAACTCTAAGTGGCTAAACAGCTGTCCTGACTCCAAGCCCCACCCAGGCTGCATGTTAGCCGTTGAGCGCAGTGCTCTAGAAGCACAGGCAGGGGCTATCCAAAATTACAGATTTTTCTATGGATTTTCTATCCCCTACCAATGACTATTATAGCAACGTTACTGGCAGAATGCAGTACGTCATTGCAAAAGAAGAAAAGTAGGCGTAACAGACTAACAGCAAAGCTCTATTGCAAAAGTAATGCTTCTGTTGCACCGATTATCTTGAATGAATGTTGCCTAAAAGAGGGTCTACTCCAAAAGTATTATTATTATGATTATTATTATTATTATTATTATTATTATTATTATTATTATTATTATTACTATTAGCGTACGTGATCCATCAAAAATGATGACTAAATAGTTAGATACATATACACATATGCACATGCATCTCCTCTCATCAGGGTATGACTACTTTCTCTCCCCATTGCCTATAAGACGGGGAGAACTCAACGTGAACAATATATATATATATATATATATATGTGTGTGTGTGTGTGTATACACACACACACACACACACACACATATATATATATATATATATATAACCAGAAAATTACTCTCCATTATGTAATATAAGGGATATTATTGCTATAAGTCGTCTTACAAATATTACAGGATCGAATTTGCATTTTTCCTTAAGGATATTATTATTATTATTATTATTATAATTATTATTATTATTATTATTATTATTATTATTATTATTATTATTATTATTATTATTATTATTATAAAGGAAGTTACATCCTCATGGTGCCCTTTTTATTCAATAGATTGACGAAGCTTCTTATAGTAATAAGTTTAGAAGTAAATGAAATTTTAAGCAAATCGTCTTAATTGAATGTTTAGTTTTTTATAATTTTATTAAATAATTTGAATCAATACTGCATCTTGTTGTAACTGTGGGAGAACCTTAATGGTATAATACTAACCAAAAGTTCCCATAGTTTGGACGACATTGACGAAAATGGTCCGAATTAGCAGAATTTGTTGGACATCATTATACATATTATTTGAATATTTCTTTATTCGTACAGACCAAATCTCCTCAACTTGAGATATTCATATACATATATTTATTGAGGCAATTAAAACATTAGAACAGTTAACATTTAATGGAATGAATGGCTTAATATGATATTTCATCCACCAATTAATCGTAATAAGAAAGTAATAGTGTTTACTGTTCTTATTTCGTCTGCTTGTTTTGGTTGGTGACGTCATCACATCGCTGAAGTTCAGTCATAGATACCAATGTATGAAACCTCAAAAGACGTTTAATAACGAAAAACATTATATATCAAGTTATATTATCAAGCTCTAGTAACATAATTCAATACATATATTCTTTAGCGATAATGTTATATGATTATAAAGGCTGTTTATTTTGTCTTTTTCTGTATACTACATCGTATTTTGTTGGTAGTTAGGGTATTCATGTTATCTATGATTTGCGAGTCCATTATTGGCTTGGGGGAAAATTAAAGTCCAGGTGACTTAAAAAGTCGTTATTTTTATCATAAATGGCTAAATATAAATATACAATAAATCAATTTTCTAAATCAAATATAAATACAAGTAGCAATATATATATGCAAGTACAACCCGCTGGAAAATGACAAAAATGACTATTGTCTAACACCCTTCCTCCCCTACAGTTCAACTAGCACAACTCAGTTTCTCTCTAATGCCAATAGATGGAGTTAGAAACTTGTTTATAGTTAAAATAGTCAGGACTTTTTTTGTCAGGAGGAATAACAAAATCTAATCACGTTGTCACCCGGATATAGAGAGAGATATATAAAATCATATGACAAATATCTACCCTTATCTGAATACAAAAGCATCTATAAAATAATAATTTCCGTGTAAAGCCTTTACTCTTCCTGTTAGGTAAGGAAGTAGAATTTCATTTGCGTAAGAAAATATGATATGCAATGATATTATAAGTTTTTTTCTTATCAAGTTGAACAACAAGAATTATTATATTTAACAAATGTTATTTTGCAATTTATTATAAGTAACGAATCGAGATTTGATATTCTTCGTACTAATACAAAATATTATTAGATAATAATAAGATATTCGACTATTTATGTTTTCCAACTGGTGTTATGGCTTTTTCACATTAGATTGTTTCGCCCTTTTAAAATGAAATATCAGGATTATAATATATGATAATGGATGCATTTTAGCTCAAGCTGTACCAACAGAGAGAGAAAGAGGGAGAGAGAGAGAGAGAGAGAGAGAGAGAGAGAGAGAGAGAGAGAGCATGCAACTTTAACTTCATACTGTAATTGCAGTATGTTAAGCGATGCTGAATGTCCCACTAGGCCCCAGAGCCAGGCCTTATGCCCCAATATAAAGATCGAAACCAAAGTTCTCACCTGAGGCAACATGCCTCACATGGGAGTCTTGTCTAGTTTTACGGCTCTACATGGAGAAATTGGAAGGTCAGTAGGTCACCTCTGGATTCTTCTAAAGTTCTTTTGAAGCCATATTTCCCCCCACCTAAGAGTAATGTTTACTTTTACTGCTTCCCATGGAGATATTTAGAAAGTCAGGAGGTCACCTCTGGATTCCTCCAAGGTTCTCACTTGAATCCATATGTCCACAACCAAGGAGTCA
>NC_090751.1:97334898-97337398 GCF_036898095.1 Palaemon carinicauda | reverse complement strand
AAGATAAAACTAACTACAATACTTCTCCAAGTTGAAGACTAAAATTCAACTGAAGTATAATAATATTTTAATTATACTTAAAATAATATCAACATCTTGCGTGGTTAAAGCAGTATTTACAATGTTCTTAGTAATTTTGATTAGCTTCCTCACAAATTCTATCCTTTTTGAATTAATATTCCAGACTTATTAGACTGCCAAATCATATGAAATCGAGGGATAAGTAAATAAAGGAAACTCGATACTGAGAATAAGTAAGAAATTAATATCCTGATGTTAAAAATCCTTCATGATATAATGTCGTCTCTTGACTGTTCCTTTAGAATTTGAATGGAAGGGTTTGTGAGTAATCATATGCCCTGATCACATCCTTTATCCTTCAATTATCTTCATGCATGCAATTAGGAACTATCTTTAGTTGCACGAACGACTACTTTGTTTGTAAATACTCTTTTGTTTTAAAAGTTAAAACCTAAAAGAATCTAATGAGGTCGTCTGCTTTTGGTTCCTTTAGAATTTAAATTAAATGGTTTGTGAATAACTATATATTCTGATCACTGCCTTTCTCACTAAAATTTCTTCGTGTAAATAATAGAAACTATTAACAGTTACATGAACTGACTGTTTTGTTTGTAAATATTATATTGTGGTAAAAGTTAAAAGCTACAAGAATCTAATGTTTACATCCTTGTCCACTCGGTAATAATGGCAGCAAACCTTTCGACTGTGAAAGAAGAGGAATTGAACGAAATATGATATCTAAAAGCATTTTAGTAAATCGTTGAAATGAAATTTAAAAAAGTATACTCTTTTTCTGGTCTGTATATGATACAAATGATTGTCTAATTTCTATATAAAAAAGAGTTTACACAGTCAATTTGTTGGTAATTCTGAAACGCTCCAGAACAATTTTGCCAAAAACTATAGTCGAGTATTCGTAAGATTTTATTTATTCATGTCAAGATACTTCTCATTTAAACACTTCTATTGTAAATAATCATCTATTTTTCATATTCACCTTAGATGCATATGAAAGATTTATAAAGTATATTCAAAGAAAAATTACATTAATTTCTTCGTTGACACAGTAACTTTATCCATACTTCTGAAGGCACCAATAGATTTACCCAGTGAGGTCATTTTGAAAGCAAAATACTGGATAGATATAGCTTTGAGGAATGATTTTGGGAGTTCCCTCGTGATGTCCTTAGCCAATAGGAGCACATATCCGGGATAACTGTTAGGGAATATGTCCTTAGCCAATAGGAACACACCATTCAGACAAACTTTTAGGGAATAGTGGTTTGCCCTTCGATTTGGTAAACGACTCAAAATCCCAGTTAAAGAACTACCATTAGACATTTTCGGTTTGGTATTTATTTTGAATGAATAAGAAACTTTGTATATGATAAGTTTTATTTATTAGTTATAACAAATATGGACAATAAATTAAGTCAAGTCGATATTCATAACTAAATTCTTCTTCAGTTTTATAGAATGCATTATTCATAATTATTTATTAATTATTTGTTTATTATTTTCATATTTATTATTTTTACATTAGTGAAGGGGGTAAAGAAATTTAAGTTTCCTTTCATACTTATTATTATTATTATTATCATTATTATTATTATTATTATTATTATTATTATTATTATTATTATTATTATTATCATTAGTACAAGCTAAGCTGCAACCCTAGTAAGAAAAGCAGGTTGCTATAGGTCCATGGGCTCCATCAGGGAAAATAGCCCAGTGAGGAAAGAAATTATGGAAATAAATAAACTAGAAATGAAATAATTAACAATTAAAATATTTTAAAAGCAGCAACAGCATTAAAATAGGTTTTATATACTGTGAAATGGTAGAGGTTATGGCCCCTAACGCAAACATACATACATATTATTATTATTATTATTATTATTATTATTATTATTATTATTATTATTATTATTATTATTATTATTATTATTATTATTATTAAAAACTAGCTAAGCTATAACCCTAATTCGAAAAGCAAGATGCTGTAAGCCCAAGGGCTCCAACAGGGCAAAATAGCCTAGTGAGGAAAGGAAATAAGGAAATAAATAAAAGATATAAGTAGTGAACAAGTGAGTCATACAATGGTACCCACTATAAATCAAGGCATAACCAGATGCATATCTGATCTGCCTCCTTTGTAGAATGTATTCTATTGTAAGCATGTATATTCAAGCTATATTACCTAATAATAATATATACATCACATTTGGGTCTAACCGTAGTTAGGGTTACATAAGAATATATGGACGTTATAGCCTGAATCTATTCTTTGCTCATCATACCTTCTCAGAAGGCCAATGCACAGGGGAATTGAATGTGTCTATACATTATTGTAGGGGGTTGGAAATTGTGTGTGTGCGTGTGTGTATATGTGTGGTGTGGTTTACTAAAGCCATAATTACTCTTCGCAATAATATGTATTAATATTTTGTTCTGTTACTTCAGTGGAGAGGGGTTG
>NC_090751.1:97322398-97327398 GCF_036898095.1 Palaemon carinicauda | reverse complement strand
GTCCCTTGCCACTTCCATTCATGACATTGTCCTGCATTGTCCAGTTAGCTGGGTCATTGTCACTGTCCCTTACCACTTCCATTCAGGGCCTTATCCTGCATTGTACAGCTAGCTGGTGCATTTTCACTGTCCCTTGCCACTTCCACTCAGGGTATTATCCTGTATTGTCCAGCTAACTGAGGCATTATCACTGTCCCTTGCCACTTCCATCCACGAGTGGCCTTTAAACCTTTAAACTATCCCATTGCGAGCTTACATACAGTTCATATGTAAGCTTCAATCATCCGTGCATTTACATACACCAAAGAGCAACCAAGTCTTGCATAAACTCAGCTGACAATGCTCAAGGAGATCCAATAAGCTTAATATCGATAGGACCTAACCCTTTCCGTAGAAGCTATGGGATTATGAAGGGGGATATTGGGGGAGAAAACTGGGTGGGGGTGGGGGGAGAAGCCTGGGGGTGGGGGAGGAGGAAAGGATTATCAGTTGGGGGAATAAGAAATAATGAAGGGTGAATGATTAAGAGGCCGAAGAGCCGAGTGGTGGAAAAAATAAATCAACATTGAGGGAGATAGACGGACATTCAGATATGTAGATGTTCTTGACGAGTCCTCGCTAAAACTATGGAACATAAACCTTAAAAGAAAGTAGAATAATAATAATAATAATAATAATAATAATAATAATAATAATAATAATAATAATAATAATAATAATAATAATAATAATAATAATAATAATAATCATAATAATAATAATAATAAATATAATAATAATAATAATAATAATATCTTCCAGTCATTTCATAACATAATGCAGTAAATCAGAAGTTCATATATGTTATAGTTTATCTGTGCAGAGAAAAAAAAAAATTCTCGGCCGGTTTGTAACTTTTCCTCTTGGCCAAAAGTTCCAAGTCTGGCATGAACTTTGTCACACCCGGGATCAGAAAAGATAGGAGTATTTTGTTATTCCCTTCTTAAATAAAAAAAAAATATTATATCAATAAAATGATTTTTGTATAAGAGAGAAAGTGTTAATATTGTTCAGTTTAAGATATGTGGAAAATGTTTTTGATTTAATAAAATGAGTTTTTCTATTACAAATAAGAGTGACCTAATTATGCCATACAAAACTACAAAAAAGCTTTTAATTCTAGCTGGGTATTTTACTTAACAAAATGTTTCGTGTTTTTTCACCTTTTATATGAAGCTTCAAGAGTTTAACTTCCTGTTTTTATTTATCTTCATAAATATAGACGATTGAAATATATTTTTGTGTAACAAAATAAAATATATTTACAACCATTGGGACAACTGTACGAGAGGAATTTGTAGAAAGGTAAATGGCTCTAATATTCTCTAATATTTATTAATATAAAATTGTCTACAAAGCATACAGATTTTGAATGCAATAGTAAAAATAAATATTATTTTTTCATTGATAAATTATACAGTGGTTAAACTTTTCAACCAGTTCATAATATTTACATATCTATAATAAAGTTTATTGTACACAGCTAACATGTTTTAAATGTTAAGTTACAAATACAAAGCTACATATACAAAGTTACACATCAATCTTATTGAATTGCATTGCTTCCTGAGAGTTGATTGTTCTCTACGAATAAAATTAAATGGATTATTTAATGTGACATAAATAAATCAGGATAAAGATAAAAATAAATGAAATGATTTACTTAAAGTTAAGATGGCTATGGAAGACCAATTGGAAAGGCGTTATTCGTTCTGCAATATGTCTTATAAAATTGGCTACTAAGCATTCAGATTTTCAATACCATATTATTATTATTATTATTATTATTATTATTATTATTATTATTATTTTTACTTACTTACTTACTTACTTACTAGGCTACAACCCCATTCGGAAAAGCAGGTTGCTATAAGCCCAGGGGCTCCAGTAGGGAAAATAGCACAATAAGGAGAGGAAACTTAAGGAAAAATAAAATATTTCAAGAAGAGTGACATTAAATTAAATATCTCCTATATAAACTATAAAAACTCTAACAAAACAAGAGAAAGAGAAATAAGATAGAATAGTGTGCCCTAGTGTATCCTCAAGCAAGAGAACTTTAACCCAAGACAGTGGAAGACCATGGTACAGAGGCTATGGCACTACCCAAGACTTGAAAACAATGGTTTGATTTTGGAGAGTCCTCCTAGAAGAGCTGCTTAGTTGAAATAAATATTTGAATAGTATTGCCTCCTGATAGTTGATTCTGGACCTCAAAAACCTGTAATTAAATACTAAGAATGCATTTTTAAGAGAAAATTCCTTAAGATATGGAAGTGTCATAGATTGGAAATAAGCTGAAGGGTTATACAAATACAAATATCCTTTGATTTGTGATTCAATAATAATTGAGTCATGTGAGAATGTTCTATTTTTTTTCTTTTACTTTTATCAATAAAATATACAGTTTTTGCAAATACTTATTTATAACATAAACATATATACTTTAATATAGTTTTCCCAATGTGTTTTATAATTCATCATAGATTGTTCTATTCAAATAAAATGAAGGGATTATTTAATGTGATAGAGCTGAATAATGATAAATATAAAAAATAAGGAAGTAAAATAAATAATTTATCCACAACAGATACCTTTCAATTTGGGATTCCATAATAATTAAGTCATGTGAGATTGTTATATACAAATAAAATGGAAGAGAATATCTGATATGATAGAGCTAAATAAGGATGATAATAAAAGCAAGTAAAATAAATAAATTATTCACATAGAACTAAGATGATTATTAAACACCCACTGAAGTGAGGATATTCATTTCTTATTTTTGGAATAGATTTCAGAAAATAAACTAATATAGGCTCTCAAAATTGGAAAAGACACTAACCAAGGGCTCTCAATAGTGGTTTCACCACAAATATAGAAAAATCTAGTTTTGAGTCCTAAGAAATGCTTGGACTGACTTCATGTTTCCTTCAAACAAGCAGTTTATTGTAGTGTTCACTTTCTCCTTTTCAAATGTTAACATTGTCCAGTTTTAGATATATAGAATATTTTTTTTTATATATTACCATAAGTATTTTCTTTTCATAATATTTCTATTAAACATAAGAATAAACTAAATATGTTATTCAACACCACAACCAAAGCTTTTAGATTTAACTAGATATTTAAATTAACACAAATTATATATATTTTTTAATTTGTGTTGATTATTTACGAAGCTTTAAAAGTTCAACTACAATATGACAATAAAATATGGAATATATTTCATCAATCTAAGAAATAATGCATCTCATTTGATCTGGTTCCCAATAAAGTTTATCAAAAGTATAATTGACCTTATGTAGAAAATATAGTCCAGCTAGAAGTTGCAGAAAATTACCACGCACGTTAAAGTAAAGAGACTCGTAGTAATTATTGCAATGCAGAGAAGACTTTGCATTGATAAAATATCTCCTCTCTTTGTGATCAGTTTGTCTGCTGAGAATCTGGTACGGTTGGCTTCAATAATTTCGGTACACTTTCCAGCAGGCTAAGGAGAGGTCTATAAGCTATGTATTGTAGCAAGTGATAAAGTATTTAGCAAAAAAAAAAAAAAAAAAAAAAAAAAGCTGTTGGCAACGCTGCTTGTAAAAAAAGGTTAATAAGATTGATAACATATGATCAAAAACATTTTTATTAATTTTACGATGTACTGTATAATAATATGTTGTTATTTGCTCTAATGTAAAGCTGTGAGACGCCTTCTTATACTTTTCGTTAAATGCACAAAAATAAACTGTTGGCAACGCTGCCTGTAAAACAAAGTCGATCCACATCAAAAGCATTTTTATTAATTTTACAAAGTGTTCTATTATTATTATTATTATTATTATTATTATTATTATTATTATTATTATTATTATTATTATTATTATTATCATTATTAAGCTACAACCCTACTTGGAAAAGCACGATCCTATAAGCCCAAGGGATCCAACAGGGAAAATAGCCCAGTGAGGAAAGGAACAAGAAAAAATGAAATATTTTAAGAACAGGAAAATTTAAATGAATATTTCCTATTTAAACTATAAAAACTTGAAAAAAAAGAGGAAGAGAAATAAGAGAGAATAGTGTGCCCGAGTGTACCCTCAAGCAAGAGAACTCTAATCCAAGGCAGTTGAAGACCATGTTACAGAGGCTATAAATATATCTTGTTATTTACTACATTGTACAGATGTCAGATGCCTTCTTAAACTTTACGTGAAATGTACTGGAATTAATGAAGCTAACTGCACAGAAGATAAATCTGTATTTAAACAGTTTCTTTTTCACTAATAAAGAAGTACCTTTTCACATGGAAGATAGGACTGCGTAGAGAGAGAGAGAGAGAGAGAGAGAGAGAGAGAGAGAGAGAGAGATGAAGCCACCACTATAACATTCATATTAAAAGCTTAGCTTAGGTAAAGGCTCCCGGGTGAACTAATAATAATAATAATAATAATAATAATAATAATAATAATAATAATAATAATAATAATATAAATAATAATAATAATAAAAATTATAATAATAATAATATTAATGATAAAAATAGTAATTAAAATAATAATAATAATAATAAAAATAATAATAATAATAATAATAATAATAATAATAATAATAATAATAATAATAATTATAATGATAATAATAATAGTAATTACAACAGATATTCTGGTGCTTTTAGGAAATTTGTATATCTATATATATATATATATATATATATATGATAGGTAGTAGGTTGGCCAGGGCACCAGCCACCCGTTGAGATACTACCGCTAGAGAGTTATGGGGTCTTTTGACTGGCCAGACAGTACTACATTGGATCCTCCTCTCTGGTTACGGTTCATTTTCCCTTTGCCTACATACACACTGAATAGTCTGGCATATTCTTTACATATTCTCCTCTATCCTCATACACCTGACAACACAGATTACCAAACAATTCTTCATCACCCAAGGGGTTACTGCACTGTAAT
>NC_090751.1:97314898-97317398 GCF_036898095.1 Palaemon carinicauda | reverse complement strand
TTCTCACTGGAGTATTTTCCCTGTTGGAGCCCCTGGGCTTATAGCATCCTGCTTATCCAACTAGGGTCGTAGCTTTGCAAGTAATAATAATAATAATAATAATAATAATAATAATAATAATAATAATAATAATAATAATAATATTAATAATAATAATAATGATAATAATAATAATAATGATAATAATAATAATAATAAGACATTTCATATTGATATACAAAAAATTAATTACATCCCAGACACTCTCATTTCATTTCTGATTTAGCTTTGAATGTAAAGTCCCTCCTTATTGTTTCCTTGCAATTTTGAGATTTCCAAAAAAAAGAGATAATCAAAAGGAGACTGAAACAGATTATGTTAATTACCATCTTAATTAGAGTGCTGGTGCATAATCGAGGAAGAGCTTAATTAAGTATTCATGATTCTCTTTTGCATTAAAATCTTGCCATTACAGAAGGATTGCAGCCTCGTTAGGTTATCGCTTGCAGCAGTCATTGTGAGAGAAAGCTAAAGGAGGAGGAGAGAGAGAGAGAGGAGAGAGAGAGAGAGAGAGAGAGAGAGAGAGAATATTTGGCTAATTCTGGGACGTAAACTTATGTCAAATGAGAGAGAGAGAGAGAGAGAGAGAGAGAGAGAGAGAGAGAGAGAGAGAATAATTGGCCAATTCTGTAAACGTAACTTTTGTCAAACTAGAGAGAGAGAGAGAGAGAGAGAGAGAGAGAAGAGAGAGAGAATATTTGACCAATTTTTTGGAACATAACTTGTGTCGAATGAGAGAGAGAGAGAGAGAGAGAGAGAGAGAGAGAGAGAGAGAGAGAATATTTGGCCAATTCTGTAAACATAACTTTTATCAAACGAGAGAGAGAGAGAGAGAGAGAGAGAGAGGAGAGAGAGAGAGAGAGAGGATATTTGGCCAATTCTGTAAACATAACTTTTGTCAAACGAGAGAGAGAGAGAGAGAGGAGAGCAAGAGAGAGAGAGAGAGAGAGGAGAGAGAGAGAGAGAGAAAGAGAGAGAGAATATTTGGCCAATTCTTGGAACATAACTTGTGTCGAATGAGAGAGAGAGAGAGAGAGAGAGAGAGAGAGAGAGAGAGTGAATGCGTGTTGGTGTTTATCCGAATCAAGGGAAAAAAGAGAATTGAAGAACTCGTCAATTGTCGATATCATGATATCAAATGGAAGAAAAGGAAATATACTTTTCGTGTTATTCTGAAAGCTACCTGGAGCTTTGTTTGTCTGAACAGATCCTTATACGTCACTAAGACGTTATCTAATATATATATATATATAATATATATATATATATAAATAAAAGTGATTGTGTATAGCCAGGATCAGATGAAAAATGGCAAAACTCCAGACATGAGAAAGGACATTTCTGTGGCTTTTGTACCGCAGTGGACTGAAAATAGCTTAATTGTTGTTATTGTTGATATAGATGGGTATATATATTCCTATATATATGTATATATACATATATATATATATATATATATATAAATATATATATATATATATATATATATACATATATATATATATATATACACATATATATAAATATATATATAATATATATATGTATACACACACACACACATATATATATATATATGTATACACACACAACACACATATATATATATATATATATTTATATATATATATATATATATATAATTTTTTACGTACACACATATATATGTATACACACATACGCACACACACATAGATATATATATATATATATATATACTGTACTGTATTGTATATATATATATATATATATATATTTATATATATACAGTATTTAAATATATATATATGTATATATATATAATATATATATATTTATATATATATATGTATATAAATATTGCATATATATAAATGTGTATATATACACACACACATATATATATATATATATATATACTGTACTGTATTGTATATATATAAACATATATATATATATATATATATATGTATATATATATATGTATTTATACATATGTATATATATATAATATATATTACTGTACACACACTTAATGGAGTAGAAGGCGTAGACGAACTAATTCCTAATTATACATTCACATAAATAGAAAAATTAAATAATAATAAAAAAAGAAAGAAAATGAGTTACCTTCCCTATACGACAGAATATAAGCGTAAGCTGTCATCCACATTCATAGTTTTAATTTCGTAATAAACTCCACTCCAATGGAAAAAAAAGATTTATGACACATAAAACAGAAATTCCCGTGTAATTTTTAATTCCATGAAATAGATGACAGTATTTGTTTTACGGACATTTTTTCATAATGGGTAATCAAAATAAGTAATTACGTCATAAAATAATATATAAAATATAATTAATAGATTATTGATGTTTATATACAAAATATGACGTATACAGTATGCGTATTGATATGTCAGTGACTGATTACTGTATACTGTTTTAAAGCTTAAAATCGATTGATTAATAAACTTTATTG
>NC_090751.1:97300180-97314398 GCF_036898095.1 Palaemon carinicauda | reverse complement strand
ATATATATTTATTTATTTATATATGTACATATATATACATATATATATATATATATATATATATATATATATATATATATATATGTGTGTGTATATATATATATATATATATATATATATATATATATATATATATATATATATATATATATATATATGTATATATATATATATCTATATATATATACATATATATATATATATATATATATATATATATATATATATATATATATATATATATATATATATATATATATATATATATATATATATATATATATGGAACCTACCTTTCTGATAGGTACGTCTCCCTTATATGCAGCATGGGTTTATAATAAGATTTCAAACATATTCATATTCATTAATTTGATTAATTGAACGCATATATTTGGCCCAAGGGCATATTATCCATAAGGCTGATTAAGCTGAAGTCTTGAGGGACATGCAAGAGGTAGGAACCCCCTGAAATGAAATAAGCCATCATTTGATTATAAAAAAGTCAGTACTAAAAAAAAAGTAAAAATGAGAGTAAAGAGAATGGTAAAGACCAAACAAACATCAAAATATTGACGTTAGATAAAAAAAATAGTGAAATGAAACAAGCAAGGCAATAATTAAAAAAGCAAAGATAGGCGTAAGAGGGATTATAAAGAAAACAAAATGCAGTAATAAAAAGCAACAAAAATGGTAGTAAAAAGGGGATTTTAAAGACAAAAGAAAAATAAACAAAAGACAGTATTATAAAGAAACAAAAATGGTAGTAAAAAGGGATTATAAAGACAAAAAAAGTAAACAAAAGACAGTATTATAAAGAAACAAAAATGGTAGTAAAAAGGGATTATAAAGACAAAAAAAGTAAACAAAAGACAGTATTATAAAGAAACAAAAATGGTAGTAAATAGGGATTATAAAGACAAAAAAAAGTAAACAAAAGACAGTATTATAAAGAAACAAAAATGGTAGTAAAAAGGGATTATAAAGACATGAAAAAGAAACAAAAACAGTATTATAAAGAAACAAAAATGGGAGTAAAAAGCGATTATAAAGACAAAAAAAAGTAAACAAAAGCCAGTATTATAAAGAAACAAAAATGGTAGTAAAAAGGGATTATAAAGACAATAAAAAAGTAAACAAAAGACAGTATTATAAAGAAACAAAAATGGTAGTAAAAAGTGATTATAAAGACAAAAAAAAAGTAAGCAAAAGACAGTACTAAAAAGAAACAGAAATGGTAGTAAAAAGGGAATATAAAGACAAAAAAAAGTAAACAAACAGCAATACTAAAAAGCAACAAAAATGGGATTAAAAAAGGGATTATAAAGAAAAAAAAAGTAAACAAAAGGCAGTACTATAAAGAAACAAAAATGGTAGTAAAAAAGGGATTATAAAGAAAAAAAAAGGCAGTACTAAAAAAGAAACAAAAATTCAAATAAAAAAATGATAAAAACCAGAAATATCAAAACATTAACGTCAGATCACAAAATGGTAAGGAAATAAAATAAGCAGCCCCTCTATCTAAGCTTTTTGTCCCTGGACAGAAGAAACATTGTAGCATCTGCCACGCCCTTACAAAGTTTTCTCGAATAAACCAACTTTAGAGAGTAGGAAGACGAAATCTGAATTATGCATGATTTCTTCTTTCCCTTTCGATTGGAACATCTTAGAGTCTTGGCAGAATTGCAAAATGTGAATGGATTGAATACCTTTGAGTTAGAACAGGAAATGTCTGTGATTGTGAAGTGATCATTAAGGAATAATAAAGAATAATAATTATAATAATAATGATAATAATAATAATATGAATATGTATATGAATATGAATATGGATGTGAATATGAATATGAATATGAATAACAATAATATGAGTATATATATATATATATATATATATATATATATATATATATATATATATATATATATATATATATATATATATATATATATATATATATATATATATATATATATATAAATATATATATATATATATATATATATATATATATATATATATATATATATATATATATATTGGTGTGCTACTGTTATAAGCACACATTGAGTATGTGTTGTTTCAGATGTGTGTAACTGGATAACAGAATACATCTTATTAGCTTTAAAGTATTTATTCTATAAAAACAACAGAGTTAAACATCTCCATCACTGGAGGAAGCTGGGTTGGTCAGATGACCAATTCTGGTGAAGTATAGATATGAACTGACTAACTTATCGATATCACAGATATCGTATGCTTAGTTTATACAAGATTCGTCACAAACTCGGAAGACACCTGCATCCGGTGACATCACAAACTTTCACACGCTGATGCAAGGTGTTGATGCTTAAGAAAAATGTCACATTGTTGACACTGCATTGTACGTCCTGTTTATGATTTGAATGACTACAGCAAGTCCCACAGCTAGCACCTTCCTCCAACATGACATATTACGTCATGTGTTTTAAACATGTAATATTAACTATTCTAATTATTACATAAGCTCGGCCAGCTATCTCAATTTTTTCACAAATTTAACAACAAGCTAAAACATGGTTACTAGGTGTGACTGGACATATGTATTATTCTTTGTTCAACTTTAGCCATAATCAACCGAGGACGAATGTCCAAATAGGCACATTAAAAAATAATAACAATAATGCATATGAAAAAGATATTACCAAAGCAAAAAGAAAAATGCATGATAAAATAAAGATCATATATATGGTACATTGCTAGCAAATGATTATATGGTACCAAAAAAAAAAAACTTCTGACTTTCATATGATTCGGTATCTTGTTAAAGAATAATTGTTACCTTTGTCAGAAACATATTAACATAATACTCAATTTTTTAGTGCACAAACACGAATTCCTGGTACGTACACGTACCACGGTTTCGTACATATATATATATATATATATATATATATATATATATATATATATATATATATATATATATATATATATATATATATATATATATATATATATATATATATATATATATATATATATATATATATATATATATATATATATATATATATATATATATATATATATTTATATATAGGGCTGATATATTTTATTAGATGCCCATAGATTCTGTTATTTATTTTTTTTTCTCTCTTTTCTTTTTAACATTCCGGCTTATATATTTTTATTAGATGCCGAGAGAAAAAATTAATTATATCTTTTTTTTTTAAATGTTGTTTTAAATGTATTTTTAACAATGCAAATGTAGAAAATTTCTTTAATTACATATTACTAGCGTACTAACAGCTTTTCTTACAAGCACTTCCCGACAATTTACTCCTTTAGCAAATGAGGTGGCCACTCAAACGGCTTTGAACTGAATCAAGTATGGAGTATTGTCGGGACTAGGCGAATCGTTCCTTTGTAGCTGCATGCTGTGCCGTAACCTACGCCAAACAAGGATGTTCACGGCGATAAATATCACCACCGTAAACGCCAGACCTGTTAGTAGTATGGGGTGAAGGATTTCCTTATAAGTCGGTGACAGGTGGTCCCTTTCGGTAAGCTTCATCAACCGCTTTGCCACATGTCTGTTATACGGGAGAGGGAGTGCTGGCATTGTAGAGGTCCACGTGAAGTTCGCGAAGTAGGCTCGTTCTCTGATGAGTGTCCGTAGACCAGTCACCATGGAATTAGGGAAGTCCCGATACAACCATCTGCTGCGACGAAGATGTGTGTGAAGGACGTGGATCCGTCAGGGCATGATACATTGAAGCCGTCCTTGTCGTATCGTATCCACGAGCCATTGTTTAGTCTGCAATTGAACTCATTATTGTCAAAGGGATAAAGCTTATCCAGACAATTTTCACTTGTATGGGAGAGAGCACCGTCTAGCACTATACCTAACTCGCATGAATCCATTAAGTTTTTATGGAATTCAAATGAGTCAGCTGTACATATTTTTCTATCCATTGCGTCTGAACAGTGAGTTAATTGATTTAAGTCTTTAATGACCGTATATGTTTCCTTGTCTGGGGAAATCAATACGTGTCCTGTCAAACTGGATATTACTGGATTTGAGTGATTCGTCATGAAAGTCGGAAATGGTGATATCCTGTAAGATTGCCAGGCATCAGAAGAATCAAAGGGATTTGTAATCATAATCTTGTTATTATCTACGTTTACTATAATTAGGCTGTAATAAAATTCTAACCTATGTTCGTCTAACAAAGGAACATAGCCTAGTTTATCCCTTCCGTTCTCCAGAATTAACTTTAAGTAACTTATAGGCAACAAATGGGGCGACAATACACCTTTAGTTGCTAACGTGATAGCTTCTACATAATCCTTGGATTTCTCAATGAAATGTGCAATTCTGTTATGTATGTGATCTATCTTTGAATCATAATACGTTAATGTTGCCAACAAATCCTGTACTTCCATAATTTGAACGATATTATTTGAATGTTCATTTACCAAATCCATAATTTTATTGATTGAAGTTAACTGATTCCTTAGTTCTGACATAATCAATTCATCTTCTTGAGTCAAGAACTCAATTTTCTTATTTTGATTACTAATTTTAAGACGATTGGAAATTCCTAAACCTAAACTTGCAACAGACCCAAAGATGCTTAATGCAGCATAAATAAACGGATTTCGTCTTTCTTTATGTTCGTGTCCTACAGTCCACATCAAAAGGTCATAAGCCAAAGATCCTGTCTCGTCAGCCTTATTTTTCAAGTCATCAGATAGCATCTCTGCAACTTTTAATGTTGATCCAAGCAAACTCTCTGTAGTCAAATGAAAATGTCTTCTATGCAACTCATCCAATGAGGCAGAAAACCTTGAAATGGCGGTTCTTAAGCTAGTGACATCATTCTCTTGAAGAAAAATTGCTTACATATTCACTTCTACAATTACGTTGGTTGATGTAATAAAAATGTCTTCTTGTCTTTCAACTAAAGTGCCATATTTAAAATATATACTTTTAGTTTTAGAGCTCATCCCACACGAGAAAAATGTCTGAGCGAACAATATCACTGCCAACAACAAAAAATTCATCTTGGAAACCTGTAACGAGAAAAATATATGTAATTACTCCTGTATTAAAAAGAAAACTTTTAATCACATAAAATAAAAAAAAAATTCCCTCACTTCTTTTCCTCTCTTTTCATTTTAATTTCTTATGTGAGCCAATAGTACTCTTCTCTCATCCGTGGGTTGGGATACGTTTTGAACTCTAAATCTATTGGCCGTTAATGTTCCCAAAATGTTAAATGGGCCTTCAAACTTAGGTGTTAGTTTATAATTGAGCCCTTTTCGTACATTAATTTGAATATATACGTTATCACCCACGGTATATGTTTTAGTTGGTTTCGCTGTTTTATCATAATTCCTTTTCATTATGATTTTTGATTCTTCTAAATTCTTTCGAAGGATATCATATCGACTTATACTTGCATTTATACATTCCTTTAAAGGATTTGATAGATTAGTTGTAGGCGTTAATACATGGAAAGGCGTTCTAACTGGGATACCATACAATGCTTCATGCAGTGACATATTAATTGATATATGATATGAATGATTCAGAGTACTCAGTGCCGCCGGTATTGCAATATCCCAGTTGGGGTCTGATCCCCCTAGTGTTACCCTCAATATATTTAATATTTTCCTATTTGCTCTTTCCACTATCCCATTCGACTCTGGGTGATAGATCATGGTATTTATTTTCTTTATGTTGAGGAATTCACACAATGAGGTAAGAAAGTGATTATTAAATTCACCACCCGAGTCTGAGATTATCATATGTGGAATTCCATGTTTACAAATGTAACACTCGTAAAACTTCCTAGCGCATTCAATCGCAGTTTTAGTTTTAAGCGCTATTAATTCTGAATATCGAGTTAAAGCATCTATAATTACTAAGAGGTGCTTATTTCCTCTGTCTGACTCGTAAAATCCTGTTAACAAATCTAAATGTATTCTTTCAAAGGGTTGATTGGGCACAGGATAAGCTCCTAGGCTTACAGGTGTTTTCGTATGCCCTTTGTTTTCCTGACATGTGCGATAATTAGCTATGTGTCTTTTTATATCTGTAAGCATTGTATGCCAATAAAACAATGATTTGGCTTTCTGTGACATTAATGAGAACCCAGGGTGTCCATGTAATGGATTTGAATGCAACCAATTCAGGACAGTGGAAATAAGTGAGATTGGTACTACTACCTGGTCGTTAGTTACATGTGGTGTATTGCGGGTTTTCCTTGTCACAGTCCTACACAGAATATTATCTTTGATTATATAATTCTGCTGCTTATACTTTATATATTCCTTTTCCTTATGATTGCCTTTCAAAGCATTTATAATTGTTTCTATTTTCTGATCTTTTCTTTGCTCAGTCTGTAACAATTCAGCGCCCCAGCCTAAATCTTCTTGTTCAGATATTGTTTTTACAATAGGCATGGATGTTGATATATCTATTAATTCAGCTAAAGGCTCCGTACAAGAAAACACGGGGATGCGTGATAATGCATCCGCAATGATATTTGCTTTCCCAGGTAAATACCCGATTCTTGCGCCAAAATCTTGAATGATCAAATGCCACCGAGTTCGTTTAGGGCTGTGGTTGAAGCCTTTAAAGAACTCTGTTAGTGGTTTATGGTCAGTAAGAACCTTAACGGGATAACCGTAAATTATGAACTTAAAATGCACTAGTGAATTAACAATAGCTAGTCCTTCCTTGTCTATTACTGCATACTTACTTTCGGAAGTTCTCAATTTTCGAGAATAGAAAGATATCGGGAAAAATTGTTTATCATATTGCTGAAGCAATACCCCTCCTACTCCTAAGTCTGAGGCGTCTGTTGCAATGAAGAATTCCTTACCGAAGTCAGGTAATTTTAAGATAGGAGAACTACACAGTTCATCTTTCAAAGTATTAAACGCCTGTTGATGTTGCTCAGACCATATGAAATCTACGCCCTTCTTCGTAAGATCAGTTAAAGGAGCGGCTATTATTGAATAGTTGCGTAAAAAACACCTGTAATATCCACTACAACCCAGAAATTGCTGTATTCCCTTGACATTAGTAGGTATGGGAAAATTACGTATAGCCGACACCTTATCATGGACTACTTTAAGACCTTGGCTTGACACCATGAAACCCAAATATATTAATTCTGTTTTGAAAAATTCACACTTACTAATCTTTACCCTTAAGTTATGTTGTCTTAATCTCTGTAGTACTAGTTCTAACTTACGTAGATGTTCTTCTAAGGTGTTGAAAAAGATTACAAGATCATCCATATAGGCATGCAATATATCCCCTGACAAGTCTCCAAACACTATGTTAATCATTCTTGTAAATGTTATAGGAGCATAACGTAAACCAAAAGGCATCCGTAAAAATTCATAATGTCCCCTGGCTGTGCTGAAGGCTGTATATGGGATACTATCTTCTTCTAATGATATCTGGTGAAAGCTTTTAAGTAAGTCCAAACTGGTAAAATATTTATTCTGTCCTAACAAAGACAAAATATCGTCAGTACATGGCACTGGGAATCGATCAGGGATCGTTTCCTCGTTTAGACGACGAAAGTCGACGCAGATACGCCATGTTCGATCTTTTTTCGGTACAACTATTAAAGGAAAATTATAAGGGCTGTCTGATTTTCTAATGACTCCTTCCTCTAACATTTTACCTACTTCATCATTTATTTCATTCTGGAATTTCATAGGGAGTCTGTACGAGGGTACATAGATAATTTTCTGCTTGTCCTTTAACCTTATTTGATGCTCGATCACATCTGTTTTTCCTAAGGATCCATCCGTAGTGGAAAAAACATTATGATATTTAGTTAAAAGTTCAATAATTTTCTGCTGAATTTCTTCGTCTTGAATGTCCTTATTGATTTTATTTTTAATAGATCGCAAAAGGGATTCATCCGCAACTGATTGAGAGTTATTGATTTCAGCAATGGTAAGAATACGATGTTTATAAACTTCTACATCCAAGATATGTTGATTTTTGTGAATTACCTAAGTGTTATTTAAATGATTACAGACTTCGATATTACATTGCTGATGTGAGCCTACTGTATAAATAGCTTGTGTGACAGACAATCCGTTAGTTTTCAAAGTATTGGAAAGGATTAATATTTCAGATCCCGGTAATGTTTTCTTTATTTGCACTATTAAATTCGAAGGTAGGTTTGGTTCGATAGATTGCGTGCAAGATGATATTACGGGTGAACGAGAATTCTGCTGGGTCGCGTATATTATTTCTTTATTAGTGAGACAAGTTATTGGTTCTTCAACGTACGTTACGGTTACATTTGTCGTCTCCTTTTAAGGTATTAGAAGACTTATAGAATTTCCCCTTGATATACACGCCGTGCTTGGCAGGAGCTAAGATAATGTTTTGATTTCCCATAGATGGGTATCCTATAATTACAGCTGGATACATATTAATGTTTTTTACAACAACAAATGTATCGGCAAACGTGCGATTACCGACTCTGAACTGAACATGAGTTATGCCTATGACATTTAATTCATTATTTCCTATACCCGAAAGTTTAATTCCGGATTTTTCAATCGGAAAGTTCGAAAACAACAAATGATGTGTCTTCAAATCCATGATATTACGAGGACTACCAGAGTCAAAAAATAACGTAAAGGATTTGTGTTCTAAATTTACAGCATATAAGGTTGGCCGTAACTCATTTTGGCTTATTATTGTATGAATTCGTTGCAAATCTACGGGAGCATGCACTGTTTTACTTAATTCGGCCGTGCGTTTCATAGGAAAATCTATTGTCTCACAATTATCTGATAAAACATTAAATTGATTATTCAATACTATTGATGTTGACATGAATGACCTTGACCCAACATCACTCTCTTCCCCTCTAGAGTTAACTATGTGGTATTTGCTTTGCTCTGTACATTCTGAAAATTAGTCTGACCTTGCGAGGTCTGGTTTGACGACCCAGGCTCAGCGATATTTGAAGAAGTGTTTGTTTGTTTTGGACTCTGAACTGCATTGACATTTGGTTGTTTCTTCTTATTGTTAAAATGAGGATTTTTCCTTTTATTTCCATATGGAACTGACTGTGGAATTGACTGTGTATTTCTGGGATATTGTTGTTTCTTACGCGAGTAACATTGACTATATGAATGCGTTGCAGTGTTGTGAATTGAGCAAAATTTCGTTCTGCAGTCTGCGCTTAAGTGACCTTGACGTTTGCAGTTATAACACGTCATTCCCGCTACTGGACTGCTAACTACGTTCACTGTTTGTGGCTTTGTTTCATTCTTTGCAAAAACTTGAGTTAACACGGGATCGAGATCTGGACACTTAGACATGTGTTTCTTTATCTGTTTATAGACATCCAATTCCGTACTTGCAGGCGTTAACTTCTTATCAAAACACCGCACTAAAGCTTCAGGCAACATAAGTGTCACGCAAGTCAAATACATTAATCGTAAAAAATCTTTCACGGAGATGTTATCGTTAGTAACCCAAGTGGAATGACCTAAAATGTCCTGAAATTCGTTAAGCCTATCAGCTATGAGAGCTGCTCTCTCAATAACATTAAACCGATTCATAGTGGCTTGATTAGGTGTATTTCGTAACGTTAATACTACATCCAAGGCTTTCTCACCCCCATAGATCGCGCGTAACCTAACTTTGAAATCATCCCAGGTCACTGCTTCTTGAAATGAAACACCTCTTAAATACGCACTCGCATCCCCCTTAGAAAAATCTATAAAACTTTTAGCTTCTTGTAATTGTACAAAAGGGTCTACGATTTGTTTGGCATTTAAATGGGAATTGACGGATGAAATCCATGATTCCACATTTTGTGGCAAGAACCCGTTGACTCGACCCTGAAAAGGAAGAATTGCTGACCTGGCATTTACAAGCGTCACAATTGAAGGAGGATTAGTCTGGCCTACACCACTAGGTCCAGGGGAAGGGCTCACAGGGGGAGTCATGACTGCTGTATTTTTTTTCCTATATCTTCGACCCCTTGCAATTCTATCAAAATATCTATATGAGTACAGACGCCCACTACATAAATGCATATGTATAACAAAATTCCCCAAACAATGTTACTAATCCCAAAACATTTCCCGAGAATTTCTGAAAGAAAAAGGAATTAGCACAAAGAAAGAAAAATTCTAAATGAGAATTCGGAGTTTACTTTAACAAAGATTAGCAATTCACTCACCCCAGTAATAATCGACTAACGACTCGTGATAACTACACTTCACTGCCCAAACTGGAATGAATTCAAAAATTTGTACTTAGCTTATATATGGTCTGTGTGATATCGACACGTCCTCTCTCTCTCTCTCTCTCTCTCTCTCTCTCCTGATGTTTTGTTAGCGATGTATCGTTCGAGTTTCTTGTTGAATGTAGTGCTTCCTGGGTATGTTTTGCAATTGTTGAACGCCAGTCCTTGGGTTTCCTAGGATGTTGATTGAAGATTCAGTTGGTATTCATAACATTTGTTAATGTTAACTGTTCCGTTGGACTATAATACTTAGTCAAAATTGTAGATTCATGTAGATAATGTTGAGTTCTTGAAGATCTTTCTCTGGTTTTACAGCTTTTATTTTGAAGTCTTGAAGATCTTTCTCTGGTTTTAAAGCTTTTATTTTGAAGTCTTGAAGATCTTTCTCTAATTCTTAGAGTTTAACCGCTGCCACCATTTATTGGTGTGCTACTGTTATAAGCACACATTGAGTATGTGTTGTTTCAGATGTATGTAACTGGATAACAGAATACATCTTATTAGCTTTAAAGTATTTATTCTATAAAAACAACAGAGTTAAACATCTCCATCACTGGAGGAAGCTGGGTTGGTCAGATGACCAATTCTGGTGAAGTATAGATATGAACTGACTAACTTATCGATATCACAGATATCGTATGCTTAGTTTATACAAGATTCGTCACAAACTCGGAAGACACCTGCATCCGGTGACGTCACAAACTTTCACACGCTGATGCAAGGTGTTGATGCTTAAGAAAAATGTCACATTGTTGACAATGCATTGTACGTCCTGTTTATGATTTGAATGACTACAGCAAGTCCCACGGCTAGCACCTTCCTCCAACATGACATATTACGTCATGTGTTTTAAACATGTAATATCAACTATTCTAATTATTACACACACACATATATATATATATATATATATATATATATATATATATATATATATATATATATATATATATATATATATATATATATATATATATATATATATATATATATATATATATATATATATATATATATATATATATATATATATATATATATATATAACATCTCACTAAAATGACATTCCTCTCGCAATTATGTTTGATTTAACTCATTAAATCAATATTAAAACTATTTTAGATACCACTTCATTTTCAAGAATCCCCCGGCTACTTCCCAAGTTCTATTCATTGTATTGTCTATTTAACTTTTCAAGAAATCTCTTCTTAGAGTCAATCTCAACTCTATTGATCCCCTTTGATAGAAATCCTTCTGAGCGTTCAACGTCAATCCCAACTTGATTCCGTTTCTGTGTTTGACATTCGTCAGCTTCTTTTCGTCCCTCCGGAGTTTTCCTCCCCAGAACAAACAAGACGCCTCTTGTCCCCAAACCTTCCTTCCATCAAAACCTTCCTCTCCCCGTCCAAAATCCCTTCAGTACAGCAGTATTATTATTATTACTTTCTAAGTTACTAGAGTGCCATATGCGGATGAGATCATGGTGAGAGGCAGATGGAGATGGTTTGGCCATGCTCTTCGCACTCCCCGAGAGAGATTAGTTCACCAGACTTTCAACTGGGCTCTTCAAGGCATTAGAAGAGAGGGAAGACCCAGACCTACATGGCTGAGGGCTATCAAGCGGGAAGTAGGAAATGACGAATGGAGAAGTATTGATTTAAAAGCTCAAGATAGCGACGACTGGCGAAATCTAACTGAGGCCCTTTGCGTCAATAGGCGTAGGAGGTGATGATGATGATGATGAAGTTATAACCCTAGGTGGAAAAGCAGGAAATAAAATACAAGGGAAGTTTAATAAAAATAATAACATTAGAAAAGATTTTTCATATATAAACTATAAAAAATTTAAAATAACAAGAGGATAAAAACTTCAAAATGATAATAGGAAGAGAAATGAGATAGAATATTGTGCCTGAGTGTACCCTTAACCAAGAGATCTCTGACCCAAGACAGTGGAAGACCATGGTACCGAGGCTATAGCACTACCAAGACTAGAGAACAATGGTTTGATTTTGGAGTGTCCTTCTCCTAGAAGAGCTGCTTACCATAGCTACAGAGTCTCTTCTACTCTTACCAAGAGGAAACTAGCCACCGAACAATTGCAGTGCAGTCGTTAACCCCTTGGGTGAAAAAGAATTGATAGGGAATTACAGTGTTGTCAAGTGTATGAGGAAAGAGGAGAATATGTAAAAAATAGGCCAGAGTATTCTGCGTATGAGTCGGCAAAGATGAAATGAGCCATAACCAGAGGGAAAGATCCAGTGTAGTACTGTCTGGCCAGTCAAAGGACCCAATAACTCTCTAGCAGTAGTATCTCAACTTGGCCTACCTACTACCTATAACCTACTACTAACTCCTGCTGTTTATTCTTTCATACATTTAATAATAATAATAATAATATTAATAATAATAATAATAATAATAATAATAATAATAATAATAATAATAATAATAATAATAATAATAATAATAATAATAATAATAATAATGATAATAATAATAATTGTACATGAAAGTCTTAAACACATTCTACTAAAAAATGGCAATCATTGACTCTACATCATTTTATCATTGTCAGAACTTAGCCCACATACATATATACATACATTCATACATACATACATACATACACAAATAATAAATACAACGAATATAGCCTACTCCTATAATGTCAAGAAATATTCTATTTGTAAATTTCTAAAGTTAATATATAGTAGTATGTTTGATAAATGATTCACAGCTAATAATATTTTTCAAAATGCAATGTTAAAACTAAAATACGCACTTTCGGTTACCACTGGAAAGAACAGTTATGCAAAGAACTTGAAGCACATCCTATAGAGAGCACTGGTGCCTGGGAGTTACGTGACCTGAATTCAGAATGACCCATATTTCCATCCTTTTCTCGGTAAAACAGCAGAATAACTTTTTACTTTTCTTTTCCCATTTTGTCGAAAAAATTCCCAACCAAGTCTCAAATAAGTTATACCTTCTTTATTGTGGTATATATGGTTTACTGCCTTCTTACTCTTACATTTTCTAATGTGGTTCTCAACCTGAGGGCTTCCCAACCCCTCTCCACTGAAGTAACAGAACAAAATATTAATACATATTATTGCGAAGAGTAATTATGGCTTTAGTAAACCACACACACACACACACACACACAACATTTTCAATCCCCTACAATAACGTATACACATATTCAATTCCCCTGTTCATTGGCCTTCAGAGAAGGGATAATGACCAAAGAATAGATTCAGGCTAAAACGTCCATATATTCTTATGTAACCCTAACTACGGTTAGACCCAAATGTGATGTATATATTATCATTAGGTAATATAGCTAGAATATAGATGCTTACAATAGAATACATTCTACAAAGGAGAGCTTCAATGAAGACAGATCAGATATGCATCTGGTTAGGCCTTGATTTATAGTGGGTACCATTGCATGACTCACTTGTTCACTACTTATATCTTTTATCTATTTCCTTATTTACTTTCCTCGCTGGCCTATTTTGCCATGTTGGAGCCCTTGGGCTTACAGCATCTTGCTTTTCGAATTATGATTGTAGCTTAGCTAGTTTATAATAATAATAATAATAATAATAATAATAATAATAATAATATTAATAATAATAATAATAATAATAATAATAATAATAATAATAATAATATGTATGTATGTTTACGTTAGGGCCATAGCCTCTACCATTTCACAGTATATGAAACCTATTTTAATGTTGTTACTGCACTTAAAATATTTTAATTGATAATTAATTCTTTTCTAGTTTATTTATTTCCTTAATTTCTTTCCTCACTGGGTTATTTTCCCTGATGGAGCCCATGGACTTATAGCAACCTGCTTTTCTTACTAGGGTTGCAGCTTAGCTTGTAATGATAATAATAATAATAATAATAATAA
>NC_090751.1:97290180-97295180 GCF_036898095.1 Palaemon carinicauda | reverse complement strand
ATACAAATGAAATTCTACTTCCTTATCTTTCAGAAAGAACAAATGCTTTACTGAAATTATTATTTGATAGATGCATTTGTATTTAGACAATACTAGATATTTGTTATATGTTCTTATATATATATATATATATATATATATATATATATATATATATATATATATATATATATATAATATATATATATATATATATATAATCTCATTCTATATCCAGGTGACTACGTGATTAGATTTTCTTATTCCTCCTGACAAAAAATTCCCGATTATTTTAACTATAAACAAGTTTCTAACTCCATTGATTGGCATTAGAGAGAAACTTAGTTGTGCTAGTTAAACTGTAGGGGAGGAAGGGTGTTAGATAATAGTCATTTTCCAGCGGGTTGTACTTGCATATATATATTGTTACTTGTATTTATATTTGATTTAGAAAACTGATTTATTGTATGGTTATATTTAGCCATTTATGATAAAAATAATGACATTTTAAATCACCTGGACTTTAATTTTCCCCCAAGCCAATAATGGACTCGCAAATCATAGATAACATGAATACCCTACCAACAAAATATGATGAACCATACAAAAAAAGACAAAATAAACAACCTTTATAATCATACAACACGAATGCTTAAAAGTATATGTAATGAATTATGTTACTAGGGCTTGATAATATAACTCAATATATATCATTTTCCGTGATTAAACGTCTTTTAGGTTTCATACATTGGTACCTATGACTGAACTTCAGCGGTGTGATGACGTCACCAACCAAAACAAGGCGTAAAAATAAGAACAGCAAACGCTACTACTTTCTTATTACGTTTAATTTCTGGTTGAAATGTTATCTTTAGCAATTCATTATCTTAAGTTTTTACAGTTCTAACGTTTTTAATGCCCCCAATAAATATGTGTATATGAATTTCTTTAGCTGAAGAGATTTGGTCTGTACGAATACAGAAATAAGTAAAAAAAATATCCAGGATGGATTGAGGTGTCCAACAAATTCTATCAATTCCTACTATTTTCGTCAATGTCGTACAAACTATTGTAACTCTCGGTTCATATTATACCCTTAAGGTTTTCCCCAAGCTAAAAAAAGATTCAGAATTGATTCAATAAAATCATAAAAAACAGGATTTCAATCAAGACGATTCACTTAAAATTTAATTTATTTCTGAACTCTTCCTAACTTTCTCACTATAAGAAGGTTCGTCAATCTATTGAATAAAGAGGGCACCATAAAACTATAACTTCATTATTTTTATTATTATTATTATTATTATTATTATTAGTAGTAGTAGTAGTAGTAGTAGTAGTAGTAGTAGTAGTATTGTTATTATTATTAGTAATAATAATAATAATAATAAAAATAATAATAATAATAGGCCTAATTTTATAGTAAACTCTCTTTTAGGCAAGTTTCATTGAAGATAATTGGCGCCTGAGTAGCATTAATTTTGCAGTTGAGCTTTGCTCTTGCTACTACTCTTTTCTTTCATCATGGCGTACTGCATTCTGCTAGTAACTGTGCTATAATAATCATTGGTAGGTGATGGAAAATCCATAGAAAAATCTGTAATTTTGGATAGCCCCAGCCAGGGCTTCCAGAGCAGTGCACTGAATGGCTAACACGTCGCATGAGTGGGGCTTGGAGTCAGGCTAGCTGTTTAGACGCTTAGAGTCTAAGTCTTGGGAGTCCAGAGTGCTTCCTGACTGGCTGAAGCGCTCGCTAAAAGAGTTTCAGTCACACGCAAGCTGCCAAGCCGCTCTTCCCCGTTGTCATCGTCGTTGTTATGAGGTTGATTTTAGGGGTTCCTTCGGCAGTAGGGGAGGAGGAACATCCCTTGGGTCGTGTTCAGGTTAAGTTTCTCTTGTTGCATGAGCAGTGCCTCCAGGATCCTAAGGCTCCTTCCATTCAGAGCATTTCCAGTGATCTTTGTATTCACTATGATTTGCTCTCAAACCACGTTCTTGTTCTAAGCAAGGAATTGGTGGGTCTTGACGGCTCTCTGTTTGGACGTGGCAAGATAGTCTTTTGGAGAGTCTCATCATTGTCATTCCAATATAACGGTCAGAACATCCACAGACTGGGCATTGATTAGAAAAACCAATGTTGGACCTCTTCAGGAAATACTGCACAGAGGGGGGCGGGTTGTTTCTCATAATGAGAGATCTAGTCTTCATGGTCTCATAGTAAATGATGAGGTTGATATCTTCTTGAACTAGGATGACATGGTTCTTGATGATGTCCCTCATGACCTTCTCTTCCTGTTCATACTGGCTGTGCATGATCCCTTTGTAGTATAAGTTGATACTAGAGGGTATGCTCTCACTGCTGGGCCTGGTCTCTTACTCGTTTTTCATAGCTCATATAACCTCTCCATTGACCTGCCTGTTGGAGTAGCCACTATTAACCAGGACCTGGGTAATCCTAACCAGTTCCTTGTGGATCCCTATCAAGGAAGAACAATTGGAGAGGGCCCGGCAAATATAGGCACAGATGGTGGAGGTTTTGTATCTAGTTGGACATTAACTAACACCATTCAGTGGATTTAGAGTTGAATATTGAATCAATACTATGATCAGCAGTTAAGACCATGACATCAAGGTTATTCTGATGTTCCATCATGAATCTGAGAGAACTGTCTCTCCTCAAAGGTCCAACAAAGGTCATCAATACATTCGGTAGAGGAGGCTTTTACAAAGATGTCATCGATGTAGTGGCAGTATATATACAGCTCGATCTACACGTGCAAACACATGCTCTTCGACGACACCCCTGTAGAAGTTTGTGAAAAGAATGTCCAGAGGAGAGCCTATCTCTACATCATCCTTCTGAATGTACATATGTACATAGTGGGTGGAAGAAAGGGCCTTTTTTGTACAGATTTCCAGTAGGGTGTGCAGGGCAAGCTCTGAGATGTTGAGTGAAAGGGTTGTTTCCTATCTATAAACTCTGTCCAGGATAAATTGGATAGTCTCATCTACAGGAACGTTCGTGAATAGAGATTACACATCGAGAGAATCGATAACACCTTCTCTGAAATGTCCTTTGATGGTTATCAAGAAGTCTATTGAAGAGACCACACTGTACCAGTAGGGAAGATAGAGGATCAGAAGGGTGTAAAGGCGTTTGGCCAGTTGGTAGGTCGGCATTGGGCACTGGCTGATAATGAGGGGGTTGGGGGTTTCCAACTTTATGGATCTTGAAATTCGCCTAGAGGTAATCCAGTCCAAAGTCACCTGCGATAGGCTTGAAGTGTATGGCATTGGAGGCGTCGTTGATGGCATCGATGGTCTGATTAGTCTCCTGCTTGATGTCTGATATAGGGTTTAGCAGTAAAACCCTCGAATTTAGAGGTGTCAGTCAAGATGTTATCCAGCTTCCCATGATAGTCCTTGGTGGCAATAATGACAAATACTGCAGTCTTGTCGACTCTTCTGGCAGTAATATTAGATTCATCCTTAAGTTCCTTGGCAGTAATCCTAATGGCCCAGGAAGCAGTTCCACTAGTGCCCCTTCTATGGTCCATGAAGGCCTCAGCCAGCAGGGTGGGTTGGAGAGCATCTGTTGTACTGAGGGCGCTTTTTTCTAGGTGACTGAGGATGGATTCGATCAACAGTTCAACTTCTAGCCTCTCATCCATGGGGTCTTGTGTGAGCTATAAAGGGCCAGTTGAGACCAAGTTTGAATATTTCATACTTGGCCGGCGTAGGGACGAAGTTGACGTACTCATATCTTCCCAGGAATCCAAATTCTGTCCCCATAGATGGGAATTATGTGAAAATGCTTCCAATTTATACCCATCGCTGATATGAGTTCTGAAACATCAAGATTGATTTTCAATAAATATAAATCTCAATAAATAAAAGCAGTTTCACTTAAATTTGAATAATCCTGTTAATCGTGCAAGAACTAGAGTTGGAAGGAATAGAGACAATCTTCATAAGTGGGATCTTGCCACCTCTCCTGATTGGTCATGTGGGCATACCATCCAGACATTGGACCACATACTTCATGGGTGTGAACAGTAGCCAATATGTACAGATTTGAGCCTCTACGAATATAATCAGACCAATTGTGCAGTGGATACAATGTGGGTGCAATTAGATGATAATATGATGGAGGTATTTTCAATATTATGTGCTCTTGGAGTTATTAGAAAATCCAAAAGAATCCAAAGGTGGTCTCCTGATCTTCCAATTTCTCCATTTGGACCCCTAAAAACAGGACATGACTCCTAGGTGGGATAGATATCGGGTTTTTATGTTGGGGCATAAGGTCAGTGTCTGCAACCGGTTATCCCATGCAGGCCCCCTTTACAACTGGGGTAAACCTTGAAGTTGCAACATGAAGTAAAACTTTGCCATGCTCTCTCTCTCTCTCTCTCTCTCCTCTCTCTCTCTCTCATCTCTCTCTCTCTTCTCTCTCTCTCTCTCTCTCTCTCTCTGTGTTAATACAGATTTCCAGAATCCAATCATCATCATAGATTGAAATTCAGATATTTCATTGTGAAAGGTAAATTAATCTAATATTGAAATGCATAGAGTTAGAGAAATAAACATCTAAATATTGAATAACTGACAAATAATATTTTACGTTAGTACAAAGATTACGAAATTTCCATTTGTTAAATTTATGATATTGGGAAGAAAAAACTCATCCTTATGATTATAAAAATACCTGATTATGATAACAATCACATTTGTTCAACATGATATAGAACAGTAGCCTAATAATCCCGTTGCATATCTTGAAATACCATTACAAATTAATATAATAATTCCTATATACTAAAGCTAATATTTGATAGGTAATTTTCCATTCAGATTAGAGTAGATAATTGTCATATGATATATTGCATTCATATTTCCAGTTTGCCACGTGGTTACTTTTGGTATTCCTCTTGACAAAATTCCCGATTATTTTAATTAAAAACAAGTTTCAAACTCCATCTATTGGCGTCTGAGAGAAACTTAGTTATTCTGGTTAACTA
>NC_090751.1:97263723-97289680 GCF_036898095.1 Palaemon carinicauda | reverse complement strand
TAAACACCTGTCCAACAGATTGCGAGACAGAACTTGAACTCCCATCCAACAGTTTGTGAGATAGTGATTCGAACTCCCGCCCAAAAGATTGGGAGATAGGCATTTAACTCTCTTCCATCGATTGCCAGACAGGGGTTGTGGTGGTCTGTTGGTAACGTCCCTGACTGATGAACACCAGACTAGGGTTCGAGTCCCGCTAAAACTAATTAGTTCCTTTGGTCGCTGTAACCTCGCCGTCCTTGTGAGCTAAGAATGAGGTGTTTGGGGGAGCCTATAGGTCTACCTACTGATTCATCAGCTGCTATTGCCTAGCCCTACTTGGTCTTAGCTTGGGTGGAACATATGTATATATGGTCAGTCTCTAGGGCATTGTCCTGTTTGATAGGGCAATGTCACTGTCCCTTGCCTCTGCCATGCATGAACGGCCTTTAAACCTTTAAACCAGGTTGTAAGAGAGAGTCGTATCCGCTAGACTACCATAATTTATCATTAGGTTTAAACATAATAGTATGAAAGAACCAAACAAATGCTATATAAAATGTTATTTTCTCTAAATGTAAAATAATCCCATTTCTTACTTGTACTTGGTAATTAGTGTCAGACTAAAATTTATAATCCACTTATGAATAATCTCACCTAATAGCAATTTGGGTTTGCCTGGAAAAAAAGACCAAATTATTTTCATATTATGCGGAAAAAAATTTAAAGAAGGGTTGTAAAGTAATTAAGCATAAACATAATAATGCCATTATCAAAATTGCAGTTTTAGCGAGAATTTTATGGAGGCATAATAATTTCAGTTGTTTTTTTTTTTTTACAAAATTATAGAAAAATTATTCTATAAAAAAGTTTTGCCATATGAAAATGTTTTGTTGTATAAAACGTTTGGCAGCATAAAAATGTTTTGCTGTATGAAAACGTCAAAAATGTTTTGCTGAATAGAAATGTTTTGCTGTATAAAAACGTTTTGCTGAATAAAAACTTTTTGCTCTCTTCCGTTTTCTAGGTACAAAACCAAACAATGTTTAGAGAGAGAGAGAGAGAGAGAGAGAGAGAGAGAGAGAGAGATGATGGGTTTGCTAGGGTGTAATGTGCATGGGACTCTTTGTGTGTATGGGAGAGAGAGAGAGAGAGAGAGAGAGAGAGAGAGAGATGTAAGGGTGTAATTAATGTGCATGAGACTTTGCTTTTAGTGTGTATAAGAGAGAGAGAGAGAGAGAGAGAGAGAGAGAGAGAGAGAGATGTAAGGGTGTAATTAATGTGCATGAGACTTTGCTTTTAGTGTGTATAAGAGAGAGAGAGAGAGAGAGAGAGAGAGAGAGAGAGAGAGAGAGAGATATTCCGCTTACTAGGTTATAATGTGTATGAGAGAGAGAGAGAGAGAGAGAGAGAGAGAGAGAGAGATACGATGGGCTTGGCTCGCTATTCTGTAATGTGCACGAGACTTTTTGTGGCGGAGCTAATGCAGAAGAAAAGTTTACCTCATCATGATGCCTGAATATGCTTTTAAAGCAGATGTGGTTTTTGCCGGGTCTTTCCAATGTCGGATGCTGCATTCTGCAGACCCGGACGCATCTTTGAAGAAGGAGATGAGCACACTTGATCTTCTTCTGGTGTTCAATGCTCAAAATGGATTACATGTTTTGGGTCATTGTGTCGAGTTATTATATCTATTAATATATGATAAAGATTTTCTTTGTTTGAGTATTTTATTTTTTGCAGCATTCCCTGATAACAAGGAATTTCCGGAGAGAGAGAGAGAGAGAGAGAGAGAGAGAGAGAGAGAGAGAGAGAGAGTTTCATACTTGAGTAAAGAAATTTTTGCATACGTTAAAGTTGTCAGGCGTATGATGAAAGAGGAGAATGTGTAAAGAATAGGCCAGACTATTCGGTGTATGTGTAGGTAAAGGAAAAATGAGCCGTAACTAGAGAAGGATCCAATGCAGTCAAAGGACCTAATAACTCTAGAGGTATTATCTCAACGTGTGGCTGGTGCCAAAATGCCAAATGGACTATCAATATGATTTTGATTATTTCTTCAGGAAATTAAATCATATTCCCACCAAGTAATCTGTCTCACTTTTCTCCACGACAGAGAAGTTAAAAATGTTCCCATTTTTATATAAATAATATAATTGAAACCTTATCCAAGGGGACCTTGGCAGTTCATAATAGCTGAAGTGAGAGAGTTAAACCAAAATTATCTCCATTTTATATAAAAAATATAATTAAAACCTTATCCAAAGGGGCCTTTGTAGTTCATAACAGCTTGAGTGAGAGAGTTAAACCAAAATGAACTCATTTTTATATAAAGATTCTAAATGAAACCTTCTCCAGAGGGACCTTGGCAGTTCATAACAGCTCTAGTGAGAGAGTTAAACCAAAATTATCTCATTTTTATATAAACAATCTAATCGAAACCTTATCCAAAGGGACCTTGCCAGTTCATAATAGCTCGAGTGAGAGAGTTAAACCAAAATGAACTAAATTTTATATAAAGAATCTAATTGAAACCTTATCCAAAGGGACCTTGGCAGTTCATAACAGGTTGAGTGAGAGAGTTAAACCAAAATGAACTAATTTTTATATAAAGAATCTAGTTGAAACCTTATCCAAAGGGACCTTGGCAGTTCATAACAGGTTGAGTGAGAGAGTTAAACCAAAATGAACTCATTTTTATATAAAGAATCTAATTGAAACCTTATCCAAAGGAACCTTGGCAGTTCATAACAGGTTGAGTGAGAGAGTTAAACCAAAATGAACTCATTTTTATATAAAGAATCTAATTGAAACCTTATCCAAAGGAACCTTGGCAGTTCATAACAGCTCTATTGAGAGAGTTAAACCAAAATGATCTCATTTTTATATAAACAATCTAATCGAAACCTTATCCAAAGGGACCTTGGCAGTTCATAATAGCTCGAGTGAGAGAGTTAAACCAAAATGAACTAATTTTTATATAAAGAATCTAATTGAAACCTTATCCAAAGGGACCTTGGCAGTTCATAACAGGTTGAGTGAGAGAGTTAAACCAAAATGAACTCATTTTTATATAAAGAATCTAATTGAAACCTTATCCAAAGGGACTTTGGCAGTTCATAACAGCTCGAATGAGAGAGTTAAACCAAAATGAACTAATTTTTATATGAGGAATCTAATTGAAACCTTATCCAAAGGGACTTTGGCAGTTCATAACAGCTTTAGTGAGCGAGTTAAACCAAAATGATCTAATTTTTATATAAACAATCAAGTTGAAACCTTATCCAAAGGGACCTTGGCAGTTCATAACAGCTCGAGTGAGAGAGTTAAACCAAAATGATCTAATTTTTATATAAAGAATCTAATTGAAACCTTTTCCAAAGTGACCTTGGCAGTTCATAATAGCTCGAGTGAGAGAGTTAAACCAAAATGATCTAATTTTTATATAAAAAATCTAATTGAAACCTTATCCAAAGGGACCTTGGCAGTTCATAATAGCTCGAGTGAGAGAGTTAAACCAAAATGAACTCATTTTTATATAAAGAATCTAATTGAAACTTTATCCAAAGGGACCTTGGCAGTTCATAACAGCTCGATTGAGAGAGTTAAACCAAAATGAACTCATTTTTATATGAAGAATCTAATTGAAACCATATCCAAAGGGACCTTGGCAGTTCATAACAGCTCGAGTGAGAGAGTTAAACCAAAATGAACTCATTTTTATAAAAAGAATCTAATTGAAACCTTATCCAAAAGGACCTTGTCAGTTCATAACAGCTCGAATGAGAGAGTTAAACCAAAATGATCTCATTTTTATATAAAGAATCTAATTAACAATAGAGATTGGAAACAAAAATATTCTTGGAGGAGGTAAAAATAACCTTGGTGGAGGTAAAAATATGAAAAAATAACCTTAGTCTAGTTAATAATATGAAAAAATAACCTTGGCGGAGGTAGGAATAACCTTGGAGGAGGTAAAAATAACCTTGGTCGATGTAAAAATATTAAAAATAACCTTGGTGAAGGTAAAAATAACCTTGGTGGAGGGATAAATAACCTTGGTTGAGATAAAAATATGAAAAATAACCTTGGTGGAGGTAGAAATAACCTTGGAGGAGGTAAAAATAACCTTGGTCGAGGTAAAAACATGAAAAATAACCTTGGTGGAGGGAAAAATAACCTTGGTCGAGGTCAAAATATGAAAAAATAACCTTGGTGAGATAGGAATAACCTTGGAGCTGGTAAAAATAACCTTGGTCGATGTAAGAATATGAAAAATAACCATAGTGGTGGCAAAAATAACCCTAGTCGAGGTAAAAATATGAAAAATAACCTTGGTTAAGGTAAAAATAACCTTGGTGGAAGGAAAAATAACCTCGGTCGAGGTAAAAATATGAAAAATTACCTTGGTGCAGGTAAAAATAACCTTGGAGGAGGTAAAAATAACCTTGGTCGAGGTGAAAATATGAAAAATAACCTTGGTGATGGTAAAAATAACCTCGGAGGAGGTAAAATAACCTTGATCGAGGTAAAAATATGAAAACTAACCTTGGTGGAGGGAAAAATACCCTTTGTCCAGGTAAAAATATGAAAAAATAACCTTGGTGGAGGTAGGAATAACCTTGGAGGAGGTAAAAATAACCTTGGTCGATGTAAAATTATGAAAAATAACCTTGGTGGTGGCAAAAATAACCTTGGTCGATGTAAAAATATGAAAAATAACTTTGGTGAAGGTAAAAATAACCTTGGTGGAGGGAAAAATAACCTTGGTCTAGGTAAAAATAAGAAAAATAGCTTTTGTGGAGGTAAAAATAACCTTGGAGGAGGTAAAAATAACCTTGATCGAGGTAGAAATAGGAAAATAACCTTGGTGGAGGTAAAAATAACCTTGGAGGAGGTAAAAATAACCTTGGTCAAGGTAAAAATATAAAAAATAACCTTTGTGAAGGTGAAAACAACATTGGTGGAGGGAAAAATAACCTTGGTCGAGGTAAAAATATAAAAAATTATCTTGGTGCAGGTAAAAATAACCTTGGAGGAGGTAAAAATAACCTTGGTCGAGGTGAAAATATGAAAAATAACCTTGGTGGAGGTAAAAATAACCTCGGAGGAGGTAAAAATATGAAAAATAACCTTAGTGGAGGGAAAAATAACCTTGGTCCAGGTAAAAATATGAAAAAATAACCTTGGTGGAGGTAGGAATAACCTTGGAGGAGGTAAAAATAACCTTGGTCGATGTACAAATATGAAAAATAACCTTGGTGGTGGCAAAAATAACCTTAGTCGAGGTAAAAATATGAAAAATAATTTTGGTGAAGGTAAAAATAACCTTGGTGGAGGGAAAAATATCCTTGGTCTAGGTAAAAATATAAAAAATAGCCTATGTAGAGGTAAAAATAACCTTGGAGGAGTTAAAAATAACCTTGATCGAGGTAGAAATAGGAAAATAACCTTGGTGGAGGTAAAAATAACCTTGGAGGAGGTAAAAATAACCTTGGTCGAGGTAAAAATATAAAAAATAACCTTTGTGAAGGTGGAAACCACATTGGTGGAGGGAAAAATAACCTTGGTCAAGGTAAAAATATGAAAAAATAACCTTGGTGGAGGTAGGAATAACCTTGGAGGAGGTAAAAATAACCTTGGTCGATGTAAAATTATGAAAAATAACCTTGGTGGAGGCAAAAATAATCTTGGTCGAGGTAAAAATATGAAAAAAAAACCTTGGTGAAGGTAAAAATAACCTTGGTGGAGGGAAAAATAACCTTGTTCGAGGTAAAAATATGAAAAATAGCCTTTGTGGAGGTAAAAATAACCTTGGAGGGGGTAAAAATAACCTTGATCGAGGTATAAATAGGAAAATAACCTTGGTGGAGATAAAATTAACCTTGGAGGAGGTAAAAATAACCTTGGTCGAGGTAGAAATATAAAAAAATAACCTTTTGAGAAGGTGAAAACAACATTGGTGGAGGGAAAAATAACCTTCATGGCAAAGGTAATGAACAGTAGAAAATAAGTATAAGAAAAAAAATATCTTCAAATTAGTCCAATCTCGCAATAGTGAAGACCAATTTAAAAAGATATTTGACCCAAATGGTTTTCCGGATCAACGCCAAACCTAATTACTTCTAAATTAACCCATTTCTGAAATCCCGATTGATTGATTGATTTAAAGTTTTCTGGCATCCTGACATTGAAGGTCATTGACGCCGATATCATTCATCATATAACCATAAAAGAATATTCAATTAAAACCATAAAAGGTAAGAGGTCATTATGAAAGTTAAATAGTTTTCAGGAGACCTGCTTCTGAAATAAATCTAAAAATGCCGCTCGGATAGTAGGACACATCATGTCCAAGAATCTTGGCAAGAATTTTCCATGAAATTCATACGTAAGAGTTTCAGTTAAGCTGGTAAGAAACAAATAAACAGAGGTGAAAATATACCCTCCTTGGAGAAGCTAATAATGTGTACGTTAGTACGACACTGGTGAAAATGGTGCTAATTTGTACAAATTATTATTTACATTGTTTCGTATTCGTACAAGACGAAATCCCTCAACTATAGATATTCATTGAAACAATAAAAGTCTTTTAACTATAATCATATTAAAGAATGCATTATTTCCAATGATATTTCATCCAGCAATTAAAAATATAATAAAATTATTAAAAAAGATTGTATTTTCTGTTCCTATGTTGTGTCTTCCTTTTTGTTGGTGACGTCATGAAAACACCATGGTTTGGTGTCCTTCCAGCGGCCTGGAGTACCAATCTATGAGACCTCAAAAGACACCTAATCTCAGAATATATAATAAATCGATTTCTTTTATGAAGCTTCAGTATCAGAATTCATAAAATATATTCTTTAGTGTTCGTGATATATGATCACGAAGGCCATTTATATGTTATTTTTTTAATATATCACATCGTATTCTGTTGGTAATTTGGCCATTCATATCGTCTATGATGGGCCAATTCATTATTGGCTTAGGGAAAAATTAAAGTCAAGATGAATTTGGAAATCATTACCTTGATCATATCTGCCGAAATATAACTATACAATAAAAAGTTTACAAAATTAAACCTACATAAAAGTACTGAAATTTAAATTCAGCTGTAACTCACGTAGAAATGACAAAAGTTCATCTTTTTTGACAATTTTCATCCCCTAATTTAATAGTTTCCCTTAATTTCCAACAGATGGGGTTATAAACCTGTTTATAGTTAAATAAATAGAAAAAAATGTATCCACGTAGTTTCCTTAAATCCTGGATATGTATATAAATATTCATTAGACAAATATCTCCTATATTCTAAACACATAAGTACCTATCGAAATATAATTTCAATGTAAGATATTTACTCTCTCTGCTAGATTAGAAAATAAGTTTTTATCTGGCAAAGGTATTCGAATATGTGATGTGATTATTTATGAACAACGATGATTTTTATCATTATTAAGTATTTTCATGATCTTAATCATAATACGAGAAGTACATCCTAATAAACTTTTAAAATATATTAAGGTACTTTTGATAATGAATATACTAATAGTTTGTTAGCCAGTAGTGTAATATTTCAAAGTTAATATTTCGTACCTATAATTATACCTATCCACATTGGAATATTGTACCCTTTGACGATGGAAATTGGAATTTCGAGATATAAAATATGATAATGATTGGACCAGTAAAGCTGTATCAACAGAGAGAGAGAGAGAGAGGAGAGAGAGAGAGAGAGAGAGAGAGAGAGACAGAGACAGAGAGAGGGAGTTCATATTGCAACTGCAGAGTTACACTCTGTTGCAAAGAAGTACTGAATGGTCTATCAGGCCGTAGCCATGTGTTCTAGTTTCATAGATACAATCCAAATGTTCACACAGGAAGCCACATGCCTTATTTTTGGGAGACCACATAGAAAAATTGTGAGATCAAGAGATTGCCTTTGAATTCTTGTGGATTTTAAACTATCCACCTGTGAGACATGGTTATTTTTAGGGGTTCAAATAAAGAAATTGCAAAAACAACAGATCACCTTTGGATTCTCGTGGATTTTAAAATATCCACTTGGGAGACATGCCCTATTTTTAGAGGTTCAAATGAAGAGATTATTAGATTAACAAATTACCTTTGGTTTCTTGCGGATTTTAAGATATCCACCTGGGAAGCATTCCCTAGTTTTAAGGGCTCAAATGAAGAAATTGGTAGATCAACAGATCATCTTTGAATTCTTGTGGATTTTGAAATATCCATCTGGGAGACATGTCCTATCTTTGGGGGTTCAAATGAAGAAATTGCAAGATCAACAGATTACTTTTTGATTCTTGTGGATTTTTAAAATATCCACCTGGGAGAGATGCCTAGTTTTAAGGGGTAAAATGAAGAAATTGCAAGCTCAACAGGTCACCTTTGGGTTTTTGTGGATTTTAGAATATCCACCTGGGAGATATGTCCTAGTTTTAGGGGTTGAAATTAAGAAATTGGTAGCTCAACAGATCACCTTTGGATTCTTGTGGATTTTAAAATATCCACCTGGGAGACATACCTTATATCTAGGGGTCCAAATGAAGAAATTTAAAGACCAGAGGATCACCATTGGAAAGTGGATATTCATTAGAAAAAATAAATCTAACCTCTGATATTTTTCATCAATGGAAATTTATTTTAGCTCGAAATTAACATTGTTGTCTCTGAATTAAAGTCAGGAATGTCTATGACTTTATAATCATTATTTACTGACATGACTCATGTAGCATGAGAATATGATTTCCGTCAGAACAGGTATCAAATATAGTCCATTCCAGTATAGAGAATTAGTTTGAGATTTGCCTACAGATTAAGAATAGTAACTCATAACTATGCTATTTGGGTTTTAAAATTCACTGTTACATGAGAAAGAGCAGTAGCAATGGATTAAAAAAAAAACAAGGCAATTCTATGTGGAGAGTAAAAAACAAACATATCCTATGCTCTCAATTAAAACTTTTAAAACTTTTGAAAACAATGTAATGGACAAGAAATAAAAGTTATACATATCTCTGAAGGAATTGTTTTGAAGATTTTCAAACAGAGACAATACTCTCTCTCTCTCTCTCTCTCTCTCTCTCTCTCTCTCTCTCTCTCTCTCTCTCTCTCTCTGTATTTATATATATATGTATATATATATATATATATATATATATATATATTTCATATAAATATTTAGATAGATGTAAACATATACATAAATGATATATATGTATATATATATATATATATATATATATATATATATATGTATAGATACATATGTATATAAATATAATATTCGAATATAATTTAAAGTAATCCATATTTACATGGACACATTAATTTTCCTGTCCAGGTATTATCATCACTATCTTTTTACCCAAGCAATGATCTTGATTTGCCCAAGATGTTATAAAATATGCAATTGAGCCTAAATATGATATACACATTATCATCGAGGCAGACAATAACCACATCATTGATGTTCCCATTCAATACAGAGGGATTGAATAGAGACACATCAGATATGCATCATAGAGGACAGAACTGAATCCATTGCTTTGATTTTAGTCCATGTCTGCAGCAATATTAGTGAGTGGCCTTGACTAGTACAGCTTAGCTGATCATGGCGATAGACAAAACCTTTCAGTACGTAAAGTTATCCTTACTCAGAAAGGATATATATATATATATATATATATATATATATATATATATATATGAGTAAAACGTATTATCTAAAACCCATTATTTATAACTTCTGATACATTTTATGAATCTTAAACAGTGAGATCATGTAACAGTTAAATTACATAATAAACTGTCTCCCTTAACCTATAACAGGGATGATGATAATATCAAAAAATATATTAACCTTTATATTAACACACAATCCCAGATGAAGATATCACAACCTATGGTACATTTCAAAATTATTCATAGAAACAAGATGATGTTGTTTTTATTGTATTTAACTTACCTATATAGATTTTTGCTAAACTATTGATATTGATATCTTTAGTCTTACAAATATCTCTGGTATTTGATAGTACATTTACGTTTTTTTACATAATGAAGGGGAATGTGTAGTGCTTAAGGATATTATTATTATTATTATTATTATTATTATTATTATTATTATTATTATTATTATTATTATTATTATTATTATTATTATTATTATTATTATAAAATAAAGCTACAATCTTTATTGTAAAAGCAAAATGATATTTATCATTTTCTTATTAGGTAAACTGACCAAGCTTCTCGTTAAGGGACACTGATGAAGAGTTCAGAAATAAACTAAATTCCAATCTTATCATTTTGACGGAAATTCTAAAGTTAATTTCTAATTCTAATTAAGAATTTGAGCTATTTGGCCATTCAGTGTGTGTGTACAAGTTGGGAAATACTTGAAGATATTACTAACCGAAACTTGAAATAGTTTGTACGACAATGGCGAAAATAGTTCGAATTTGTAGAAATTTTTCTACATTGAATACCATCTTAGATATTATTTACTTATTGTATAGATATTTATTGATATAATAAAAACGTTTCAACTGTAAACATATAAAATAATACGTTAAGACAACTTTTCATCCACTAATTAAACCTATGAAATTATTTTTTTCCTATTTCGTCTGCGCCAAACTTAAGATGACGTCATCACACTACCTTATTTCAGTGTCCTTGCAGCAGTCAGGAGTACCAACCTAAGAAATCTAAAAATACGATTAATAGAAGAAAATATGATTTATTGAGCTCATTTATTAATACCAATTATTAGAATTCATATAAAAAGATAATTTTGTATGCGTGATACATGATCTTAAAAGCCACTTATATCTTATTATTTTTATATTGCATCATATTTTGTTGGTAATTATGGTCTTCATTTCACTTATGATGGGCCAATGCATTATTAGGTTAGGGGAAAAATAAAGTTAGCTTTACTTAAAAAGTTGTTAGTTTAATCACATCAGCCTTCATATAACTATCCAGTAAAACAATTCAATAAATTAACCATAACAGCAAGTACTAGAATTTATATGAAACTACAACTCGGGAGAAAATCATAGAAATAACTATTATCTAACACCCTTCCTCCCCTAGAGTTAACCAGAACAACCAAGTTTCTCTCAGACGCCAATAGATGGAGTTTGAAACTTGTTTATGGTTAAAATTATCGGAATTTTGTTAACGGGAATATTAAAAGTAGCCACGTGGCCAACTTGATATATGAATGCAATATATTATATAAGAAATATCTATTCTAATCTGAATGCAATATTACCTATCAAATATTACCTTTAGTATATAGAAATGATAATACTATTTGGTAATGGTTATTTTAGATATGCAATAGGATTATTATCGTTCTATATTATGTTGAACAACGATGATTCTTATCATTACAAGGTACTTTTATGATGAGGATAATGATACCAGGAGTTTCTCTTCCTAATATCTTAAATTCAACGAATGGAAATTTCGTAATCTTTGTACTAATGTAAAATATTGTTAGTCAGTTATGCAATATTAAAATGTTTATATTTCCCAACTCTACTCAAACATTTCTATATTATATTGATGTACCCTATCACGATGAAATATCAGAATTTCACTCTCTGATGGTGATTGCATTCTGAAAGCTGTAATAACAGAGAGAGAGAGAGAGAGAGAGAGAGAGAGAGAGAGAGAGAGAGAGAGAGCATGTAAAGTTTTACTTCATGTTGCAACTTGAAGGTTTACCCCAGTTGTAAAGGGGACCTTAAAGGCATAACCAGTTCCAGACACTGACCTTCTGCCCCAACATAAAAAATCCTATATAGTTCTCACTTAAAACCACATATCCCACCTGTGAGTCATGTCCTGTTTTTAGGGGTCCACGTGGAGAAATTGGGAGATCAGGAGATCACCTTTTGATTCTTTTGGATTTTATAATAACTTCAAGAGCACATATACTGAGAATACCTCCATCATATTATCATATCTGATTGCACAAACATTGTATCCACTGCATAGTGGCCTGATTATATTAATGGAGGTCCAAATCTCTACACATTTGCCCCTATTCACAAGTACGAAGTATGTGGTACATTATCAGGATGGTATGCCCACATGACCAATCATGAAAGGGGGCAAGATCTCACTTAAGAAGATTGTCTCTAGTCATTCCAACTCTAGTTCTTGCACGATTAACAGGACGTGTTAGATTCTAGTGAAACTGCTTTTATTTATTGAGATTTATATTTATTAAAAATCAACCTTGATGTTTCAGAACCCATATCAGCGATGGGTATAAATTGGAAGTATTTTCTCATGATTCCCATCAATGGGGGCCGACTTTGGATTCCTTGGAAGAGATATGAGAATATCAACTTAGTCCCCTACACTGGCCCAGGATGAGATATTCAAACTTGGACTTAACTGGCCTTTTATATCTCACCCAAGACCCATAGATAATAGGCTAGAGGATGAACTGTTCATCGAATCCATCCTCAGTCATCAAGAAAAAAAGCGCCCTCAGTACAAGATGCTCTCCATCTCATCTTGCTGGCTGAGGCCTTCATGGACCGTGGACGGTGCACTAGTGGTACTGCTTCCTGGACCATTAGGATTGCTGCCAAGGGGCTTAAGGATAACTCTAACATTACTGTCAGAAGAGCCGGCAAGACTGCAGTATCTGTCCTTATTTCCACCAAGGACTATCATGAGAAGCTGGATAACATCTTGACTGACAGCTCTAAATTCGAGGGATTCACTGCCAACCCTATACAAGACATGAAACAGGAGACTAATCAGACCATCAATGCCATCAATGACGCCTCCAATGCGATACACTTCAAGCCTATCACAGGAGACTTTGGACTGGATTACCTCTAGGGGAATTTCAAGATCCATAAAGTTGGAAACCCCCACCCCCCTATTATCAGCTAGAGCCTAGTGCCGACCTACCAACTGGTCAAACGTCTTTACCCCCTTCTGATCCTCTATCTTCCCTACTGGTAGTGTGGTCTCTTCAATGGACTTCTTGATAACCATCAAAGGGCATTTCAGAGAAGGTGTTATTGATTCTCTCGATGTGTAATCTCTATTCACGAACGTTCCTGTAGATGAGACTATCCAATTTATCCTGGACAAAGGCTATAGATAGGACTCGACCCCTTCACTCAACATCCCAGAGCTTGCCCTGAGCACCCTACTGGAAATCTGTACATAAAAGGCCATCTCTTCCACCCACTATAGACATATGTACATTCAGAAGGATGATGTAAAGATAGGCTCTCCTCTGGACATTCTTTTCACAAACTTCTACAGGGCTGTCCTGGAAGAGCATGTTTTTGCACGTGCAGATCGATCTGATATATATACGGCTGCTACATCGATGACATCTTTGTAAAATCCTCCTCTACTGAATGTATTGATGACCTTTGTAGGACCTTTGAGGAGAGACAATCCTCTCAAATTCATGATGGAACATCAGAACAACAACCACCCTCCCTTCCTTGATGTCATGGTCTTAACTGCTGATCATAGTATTGATACAATCTTCAACTCTAAATCCACTGAATGGTGTTAGTTAATGGCCGACTAGATACAAAATCTCCACCATCTGTGTCTATATTTGCCGGGGCCTCTCCAATTGTTCTTCCTAGATAGAGATCCACAAGGAACTGGTTAGGATTACCCAGGTCCTGGTTAATAGTGGCTACTCAAACAGGCAGGTCAATGGAGAGGTTATATGAGCTATGGAAAACGAGTAAGAGACCAGGCCCAGCAGTGAGAGCATACCCTCTAGTATCAACTTATACTACAAAGGGATCATGCACAGACAGTATGAACAGGATCAGAAGGTCATGAGGGACATCATCAAGAACCATGTCATCCTAGTTCAAGAAGATATCAACCTCGTCATTTACTATTAGATCATGAAGTCTTGATCTCTCATTATGAGAAACAACCCGGCCCCCTCTGTGCAGTATTTTCTGAAGAGGTCCAACATTGGTTTTTCTAATCAATGCCCAGTCTGTGGATGTCCTGGCCCTTATATTGGAATGACAATGATGAGACTCTCCAAAAGATTGTATGCCACGTCCAAACAGAGAGCCGTCAAGACCCACCAATTCCTTGCTCAAAACAAGAACGTGGTTCAAGAAGACATCATAAGGAATACAAAGATCATTGGCAATGCCTTGATGGCAGGATGCTTAGGATCCTGGAGGCACTGCTAATACAACAAGAGAGACTTAACCTGAACACGACCCAGGAGATGTTCCTCCTCCCCTACTGCTGAAGGAACCCCTCCAATCAACCTCATAACAACAACGATGGCAGCTTGCCAGTGACTGAGACTCTTTTAGCGAGCGCTTCAGCCAATCAGCAAGCTGCTCTGGATTCCCCAGACTTCGACTCTAAGTGGCTAAACAGCTGTTCTGACTCCAAGCCCCACCCAGGCTGCGTGTTAGCCGTTGAGCGCAGTGCTCTAGAAGCCCAGGCCGGGGCTATCCAAAATTACAGATTTTTCTATGGATTTTCTATCCCCTACCAATGACTATTATAGCAACGTTACTGGCAGAATGCAGTACGTCATTGCAAAAGAAGAAAAGTAGGAGTAACAAACTAACAGCAAAGCTCAACTGCAAAAGTAATGCTACTGTTGCACCGATTATCTTGAATGAATGTTGCCTAAAAGAGGGTCTACTCCCAAAGTATTATTATTATTATTATTATTATTATTATTATTATTATTATTATTATTATTATTACTAGCGTACGTGATCCGTCAAAAATGATGACTAAATAGTTAGATACATATACACATATGCACATGCATCTCCTCTCATCAGGGTATGACTACTTTCTCTCCCCATTGCCTGAAAGACGGGGAGAACTCAACGTGAACTATATATATATATATATTATATATATATATATATATATATATATATATATATATATATATATATATATATATATATATATATATATATATATATATATATATATATAACCAGAAAATTACTCTCCATTAAGTAATATAAGGGAGATTATTGCTATAAGTCGTCTTACAAACATTACAGAATCGAATTTGCATTTTTCCTTAAGGATATTATTATTATTATTATTATTATTATTATTATTATTATTATTATTATTATTATTATAAAGGAAGTTACATCCTCATGGTGCCCTTTTTATTCAATAGATTGACGAAGCTTCATATAGTTATAAGAGTTTAGAAATAAATGAAATTTTAAGCAAATCGTCTTAATTGAATGTTTAGTTTTTTATAATTTTATTTAATAATTTGAATCAATACTGCATCTTGTTGTAACTGTGGGAGAACCTTAATGGTATAATACTAACCAAAAGTTCCCATAGTTTGGACGACATTGACGAAAATGGTCCGAATTAGCAGAATTTGTTGGACATCATAATAGATATTATTTGAATATTTCTGTATTCGTACAGACCAAATCTCCTCAACTTGAGATATTCATATACATATATTTATATAGGCAATAAAAACATTAGAACAGTTAACATTTAATGGAATGAATGGCTAAATATTTCATCCACCAATCAATCGTAATAAGAAAGTAATAGTGTTTACTGTTCTTATTTCGTCTGCTTGTTTTGGTTGGTGACGTCATTACATCGCTGAAGTTCAGTCATAGGTACCAATATATGAAACCTCAAAAGACGTTTAATAACGAAGAACATTATATATCGAGTTATATTATCAAGTCCTAGTAACATAATTCAATACATATATTTTTTAGCGATAATGTCATATGATTATAAAGGCTGTTTATTTTGTCTTTTACTGTATACTACATCGTATTTTGTTGGTAGTTAGGGTATTCATGTTATCTATGATTTGCGAGTCCATTATTGGCTTGGAGGAAAATTAAAGTCCAGGTGACTTAAAAAGTCGTTATTTTTATCATATATAGCTAAATATAAATAAACAATAAATAAGTTTTCTAAATCAAATATAAATATAAGTAGCAATATATACAGTATATGCAAGTACAACCCGCTGGAAAATGACAAAAATGACTATTATCTAACACCCTTCCTCCCCTACAGTTCAACTAGCACAACTAAGTTTCTCTCTAATGCCAATAGATGGAGTTAGAAACTTGTTTATAGTTAAAATAGTCAGGAATTTTTTTGTCAGGAGGAATAACGAAATCTAATCACGTTGTCGCCCGGATATAGAGAGAGATATATAAAATCATATGACAAATATCTACCCTTATCTGGATACAAAAGCATCTATAAAATAATAATTTCCGTGTAAAGCCTTTACTCTTCCTGTTAGGTAAGGAAGTAGAATTTCATTTGCGTAAGAAAATATGATATGCAATGTTATTATAAGTTTTTTTCTTATTAAGTTGAACAACAAGAATTATTATATTTAACAAATGTTATTTTGCAATTTATTATAAGTAACGAATCGAGATTTGATAATCTTCGTACTAATGCAAAATATTATTAGATAATAATAAGATATTCGACTATTTATGTTTTCTAACTGGTGTTGTGGCTTTTTCACATTTGATTGTTTTGCCCTTTTAAAATGAAATATCAGGATTATAATATATGATAATGGATGCATTTTAGCTCAAGCTGTACCAACAGAGAGAGAGAGAGAGAGAGAGAGAGAGAGAGAGAGAGAGAGAGAGAGAGAGAGAGAGAGAGAGAGAGAGATAGCATGCAAGTTTAACTTCATACTGTAATTGCAGTATGTAAAGCGATGCTGAATGTCCCACTAGGCCCCAGAGCCAGGCCTTATGCCCCAATATAAAGATCGAATCCAAAGTTCTCACCTGAAGCAACATGCCTCACATGGGAGTCTTGTCTAGTTTTACGGCTCCACATGGAGAAATTGGAAGGTCAGTAGGTCACCTCTGGATTCTTCTAAAGTTCTCTTTTGAAGCCATATCTCCCCCCACCTAAGAGTAAAGTTTAGTTTTACTGCTCCCCTTAAAGATATTTGGAAGGTCAGGAGGTCACCTCTGGATTCCTCCAAGGTTCTCACTTGAAGCCATATGTCCCCAACCAAAGAGTCATGTCTAGTTTTAGTGCTCCACATGGAGAAATTGGAAGAACAAAAGGTCACTTCTGGATTCTTCAAAATTTCATTATTGAAGCCATATTTCCCCTACCTAGGAGTCATGTTTAGTTTTACGGCTCCACATGGAGTTATGGGAAAATCTGGAGGTCACCTTTTGATTCTTCTATAGATCTCAATTGAAGCCACATTCCCCCCACCTGGGGGTCATGTCTAGTTTTACTGCTCCACTTGGAGATATTGAAAGATCAAGAGGTCACCTCTGGAGTCCTCTAAAGTTCTCACTTGAAGGCACATGACCCCACCTGGGAGTCATGTCTAGTTTTACTTCTCCACTTGGAGATATTGAAAGATCAGGAGATCACCTCTGGAGTCCTCTAAAATTCTCACTTGAAGACACATGTCCCCACCTGTAGGTCATGTTTAGTTTTACTGCTCCACTTGGAGAAATTACAATATCAGATCTCCCTTGGATTTCTGTGGATTTTCTAGTAACTTCATCAGCATAGGTATTGAACGTATCTTAAAGAGAACCAATTATATTTACCTTAATTGATTTTCCGTTTTGAAATTCATATTAAGTAGAAAACCATCTTTGAATAGAGCTTATTCCAGCTATGAAAAAGAGGTTAGGGAAAGATTTGCCTACAAATTGAATGGATTTTGTCAAAGCAATGAATGCTTTAAAATAAATCATGACGCTCGCAAGAGTAGTAAATAATGAAATTATATAAGGAAAATAAAGATAAAACCTATTCAAATATTAAGGCTTCTAGAGATTCTCGAGCATTTGAAAACAAAGTAAAAGGACAGGCAATGCAAACTCTACATGATATAAAATAGATTTGATGATTTCAAAACTGATAACACTTCTCTCTCTCTCTCTCTCTCTCTCTCTCTCTCTCTCTCTCTCTCTCTCTCTCTCTCTCTCTCTCTCTCTCTCTCTCTCTCTCATATATCTATGTATATATATGTATATATATGCTTATATATATATATATATATATATATATATATATATATATATATATATATATATATATATATATATATATATATATATATATATATATATATGTATATGTATATATATATTTATATATATATGTATATATACATATATATATATATATATATATATATATATATATATATATATATGTGTGTATATATATATATATATATATATATATATATATATATATATATATATATATATATATATATATATATATACTCAAACGTATTCCTGTCCAATCATTATTATTGTTATTATTACTATTATTATTATTATTATTATTATTATTATTATTATTATTATTATTATTATTATTATTATTATTATTATTATTATTATTATTATTATTAATCTAGTTAGCCCAAATTCATATAAAGATAGATCCTGTCAATCAACTTCTTTTATTAATATACGAGACCAATAACTCAAAAGGAGTATTGCAAGAGAAGAAGCAAATATATAATTAGACGCCAATATGATATGCAGATCTAAACACTTGTTCATTACAGAGGGCTTCAATGGAGGTAGATAGTATACAAAGGGCGCCATACTGAATCCATAGCTTTGAGATCACTACATCTCTTCCACAACAATAGTTACTTGAGACTTTCCAATCTTCTCCCTAGCAAGTATGATGAGACGAATGTATTATACACAACTAGTATTTCTGTAAATTAGATGCTATATATATATATATATATATATATATATATATATATATATATATATATATATATATATATATATATATATATATATATATATATGTATATGTATATATATATATATATATATATATATATATATATATATATATATATATATATATATATATATGAAATGCTCGTGTACACAACCAGTCAAAAATACCAGATAAATATTCAGATAGATATGTACACGTACCCAAAAGCACACGCATCCACTTCTCATCAGAGTATGATTATTCCCTCTCTCTCCCCCACCTATGGACAAGGCCCGCCTGGCGTGACCGGAAAGGAATGTAAATATATATATATATATATATATATATATATATATATATATATATATATATATATATATATATATATATACAGACATATAAATTTATATATTGATATACTGCATATAGCCGGACACTTGCTCTTTATTATATAGAGGAGATATTAGCTCTCTCTCTCTCTCTCTCTCTCTCTCTCTCTCTCTCTCTCTCTCTCTCTCTCTCTCTCTCTCTCTCTCTCTCTCTCTCTCTCTCTCTCTCTCTCTCTCTCTCTCTCTCATCCCCAATTAACATCTGAACAAGAGTAAACTATCTAAGGGACAGAAGATGAAACACTGATTACTTAAGCAGTCAATAAATATTATTCTTAGATCAAAGACTTTGCCAATATAAAACTTGAATAAACAGTAATGTTTACAAGCTTAGCCAACCTAATGCAAGGGTTTCCACTTCTAATATAAATAAAGAGAACTAGAGTAAATATGTTAAGATAATCGCTCAGTTGTTAGATTAAAGTGATATATTTCTAGTAAATGAGTTTTATGGCTGGATATTGGTTAGTAATTACAATTCATTTATTTATGATAATGAAGACAATCCAATGTTTACATTGGACACTGAAATCCCTTTTGATAAAGAGGTGTATATTTCCTTTATACTTTTAAATGAAGTCCAAACTGATTCATGATTTCCCTTTGATATTTGAAGAAATTAAACCCCTTTTGGTATAGAGGTGTATATTTCCTTTATACTTTTAAATGAAGTTCAAACTGATTCATGATTTCCCTTTGATATTTGAAGAATTAGAATATATTTTCTGAATACTTACATATATTTGTGTGGAGATATTTTGTTTTTGGTTTATGAGAGTAATATGCAAGTTTTATTTTATTTTTATTAAGTGACTTGCTACGTAAATCTATTCTCTCACCTATGATCAGTTGAAATTGATAAGTAATTTTTAACAAAATGTCATTGTACTATCTTCATAATCATAAAATTATCATCAGGATTTTTTAATTGCAAGATGTACGTTACACCAGATAGCCAAAATGTTACGTTTAAAATAAGAGGCTGCTTAAATATCAAGATAGCCACACATACTATATTGTGAAAGATAAAACTAACTACAATACTTCTCCAAGTTGAAGACTAAAATTCAACTGAAGTATAATAATATTTTAATTATACTTAAAATAATGTCAACATCTTGCGTGGTTAAAGCAGTATTTACAATGTTCTTAGTAATTTTGATTAGCTTCCTCACAATTTCTATCCTTTTTGAATTAATATTCCAGACTTATTAGACTACCAAATCATATGAAATCGAGGGATAAGTAGATAAAGGAAACACGATACTGAGAATAAGTAAGAAATTAATATCCTGATGTTAAAAATCCTTCATGATATAGTGTCGTCTCTTGACTGTTTCTTTAGAATTTAAATGGAAGGGTTTGTGAGTAATCATATGCCCTGATCACATCCTTTATCCCTTGATTATCTTCATGCATTGGAACTATCTTTAGTTGCACGAACTGACTACTTTGTTTGTAAATACTCTTTTGTTTTAAAAGTTAAAACCTAAAAGAATCTAATGAGGTCGTCTGCTTTTGGTTCCTTTAGAATTTAAATTAAGTGGTTTGTGAATAACTATATATTCTGATCACTGCCTTTCTCACTGAAATTTCTTCATGTAAATAATAGAAACTATTAACAGTTACATGAACTGACTGTTTTGTTTGTAAATATTATATTGTGGTAAAAGTTAAAAGCTAAAAGAATCTAATGTTTACATCCTTGTCCACTCGGTTATAATGGCAGCAAACCTTTCGACTGTGAAAGAAGAGGAATTGAATGAAATATGATATCTAAAAGCTTTTTAGTAAATCGATTAAATGAAATTTGAAAAAGTATACTTTTTTCTGGTCTGTTTATGATACAAATGATTGTCTAATTTCTATATACAAAAAAAGTTTACACAGTCAATTTGTTGGCAATTCTGAAACGCTCCAGAACAATTTTGCCAAAAACTATAGTCGAGTATTCGTAAGATTCTATTTATTCATGTCAAGATACTTCTCATTTAAACACTTCTATTGTAAATAATCATCTATTTATCATATTCATCTTAGATGCATATGAAAGATTTATAAAGTATCTTCATAGAAAAAATTACAATAATTTCTTCGTTGACACAGTAACTTTATCCATACTTCTGAAGGCACCAATAGATGGACCCAGTGAGGTCATTTTGAAAGTAAAATACTGGATAGATCTAGCTTTGAGGAACGATTTTGGGAGTTCCCTCCTGGTGTCCTTAGCCAATAGGAGCACACATATTCGGGATAACTGTTAGGGAATATGTTCTTAGCCAATAGGAACACACCATTCAGACAAACTGTTAGGGAATAGTGGTTTGCTCCTTCGATTTGGTAAACGACTCAAAATCCCAGTTAAAGAACTACCATTAGACATTTACGGTTTGGTATTTATTTTGAATGAATAAGAAACTTTATATATGATAAGTTTTATTTATTAGTTATAACAAATATGGACAATAAATTAAGTCAAGTCGATATTCATAACTAAATTCTTCTTTAGTTTTATAGAATGCATTATTCATAATTATTTATTAATTATTTGTTTATTCTTTTCATACTTATTATTTTTCCATTAGTGAAGGGGGTAAAGAAATTTAATTTTCCTTTGATACTTATTATTATTATTATTATTATTATTATTATTATTATTATTATTATTATTATTATTATTATTTTTATTACAAGCTAAGCTGCAACCCTAGTAAGAAAAGCAGGTTGCTATAAGTCCATGGGCTCCATCAGGGAAAATAGCCCAGTGAGGAAAGAAATTAAGGAAATAAATAAACTAGAAAAAAATTAATTAACAATTAAAATATTTTAAGAGCAGTAACAACATTAAAATAGGTTTCATATACTGTGAAATGGTAGAGGCTATGGCCCTAACGCAAACATACATACATATTATTATTATTATTATTATTATTATTATTATTATTATTATTATTATTATTATTATTATTAAAAACTAGCTAAGCTACAGTCCTAATTCGAAAAGCGAGATGCTGTAAGCCCAAGGGCTCCAACATGGCAAAATAGCCCAGTGAGGAAAGGAAATAAGGAAATAAATAAAAGATATAAGAAGTAGTGAACAAGTGAGTCATACAATGGTACCCACTATAAATCAAGGCATAACCAGATGCATATCTGATCTGTCTTCATTGAAGCTCTCCTTTGTAGAATATATTCTGTTATGAGCATTTATATTCAAGCTACATTACCTAATAATAATATATACATCACATTTGAGTCTAACCGTAGTTAGGGTTACATTAGAATATATGGACGTTATAGCCTGAATCTATTCTTTGGTCATTATACTTTCTCTGAAGGCCAATGAACAGGGGAATTGAATGTGTCTATACGTTATTGTAGGGGATTGGAAATGTGTGTGTGTGTGTGTGTGTGGTTCACTAAAGCCATAATTACTCTTCGCAATAATATGTATTAATATTTTGATCTGTTACTTCAGTGGAGAGGGGTTGGGAAGCCCTCAGGTTAAGAACCACATTAGAAAATTTAAGAGTAAGAAGGCAGTAAACCATATATACCACAATAAAGAAGGTATAACTTATTTGAGACTTGGTTGGGAATTTTGTCGACAAAATGGGAAAAGAAAAGGAAAAAGTTATTCTGCTGTTTTACCGAGAAAAGGATGGAAATATGGGTCACTCTGAATTCAGGTCACGTAACTCCCAGGCACCAGTGCTCTCTATAGGATGTGCTTAAAGTTCTTTGCATAACTGTTCTTTCCAGTGGTAACCGAAAGTGCGTATTTTCCTTTTAACATTGCATTTAAAAAAATATTATTAGCTGTGAATCATTTATCAATGATTCAATGAGTCAATGATTGCCATTTTTTAGTGGAAGGTGTTTAAGACTTTCATGTACAATTATTATTATTATTATTATTATTATTATTATTATTATTATTATTATTATTGTTATTATTATTATTATTATTATTAAATGTATGAAAGAATAAACAGCAGGAGTTAGTAGTAGGTTATAGGTAGTAGGTAGGCCAAGTTGAGATACTACTGCTAGAGAGTTATTGGGTCCTTTGACTGGCCAGACAGTATTACACTGGATCTTTCCCTCTGGTTACGGTTCATTTCATCTTTGCCGACTCATACGCAGAATACTCTGGCCTATTTTTTACATATTCTCCTCTTTCCTCATACACTGGTGCGTCCCTAAAAATATCCTGATTTAACGCGGATAACAAAAAGGCTATCAAGTGAAATATGGCTACAAGTTTTCGTGAATAGTCGGTGATTAGTTTGAGGGCAGAAAAGTGAGATAAATCGTCGGCGTAGGATAGTTATCTTGTGAATTAATAAAAATCTGATCAAGATGGCATTGTATAACACAGGCAACTCGTGGAGAGACATCGCTGGAGTCAGCAAAGGCAAATTTCATGAGTTGGCGAAACAGGAGCTCGACCGATTGACAACAGATGTCACTAGCAGCTCCAACCAGTGTGACAGAAAAATATTCGCAGACATATTGAAACAATATGATCCAATAGACTGGAACAAATCTGCGGAAAACATCAGTAAAATAATTGAAGAAATTCCAAAGAAGATCCAAGTGTTAAAGAGACTTATAAAGAAAGTCTACATCAATCAACACATTCCATCAAAGAACAATAACAAGTCCAATATGGTGAATATGCTGATTGATGCATTGGGAAAAAGAATGCCAAAATGGTGTAATACATGTAAGATATGGTATTCCATTAATAATCCTCAACAACTGATTAGAAAATGTAATGCCTGTAATGTTCCAACACACCCCACATGTGCTGAAATACAGCAAAAAATAAAAAATAGAGACACAAAGGTATTCTGCTCAACATGCTTAGTCTGGATAGAAAATATAATTAAGTCGAGACTAAAGCTGCAAATAGTTGAAGAAGAAGAAGAAGAAGAAGAAGAAGAAGAAGAAGAAGAAGAAGAAGAAGAAGAAGAAGAAGAAGAAGAAGAAGAAGAAGAAGAGAAAAATGAACAGGATATGTGTAAGGATGCGGAGGAAATCATTGATATAACTTATGATGCCATCCAACAACATACTTATGAAGAAATAAATTATCAGATGGAAACAAATAATAGACCCAAAAGACTCTACCCGGACCTACATACTTTTAGGGAAGAGCAAGAACAAGAAAAAAAAAAAGAAAAGAAAGATATAGTCTGTAATAGGCTGAAAAGAGGGAATTGCAAATTTGGCGAAAGATGCTACTACAAGCATCCAAAGATATGCCATAATTATGAAATATATGGAAAATGTGCGTATTTATACGGATATGGAGACAAATGCAGAGATCTCCATCCAAAAATATGCAAAACCCTAAAAGAAGGAAAAGGATGCAGTTTCAACAAAAAATGTCGATATATGCATCCTGCAACTATGAATGAGAGTAAGAAAACTCAGCAAACTGAAAAGAAAAATAAAAATGAAACAAAAAAAGAAACAAAAAAGCAGGCCGCGTATATACCGCACTATGCACCAAAAAAGGCCTTTCAACCTAAATCTCCACAAATAGAGCCCAACTACAAAGAATGCATATATAATGCCAGGGGTTGGTGCAGATATGGGGATAATTGCAGGTTTACACACAAAAATAAGTATGAAGGCGAAAGAACAAATATTATGGAAAAGTTGGATTTTTTAATGGCAGAATTCCGAGAAATGAAGAAAAGAACATCATATCAGAACAGGAAGGAAGCATGGGAGAATCCATATTATTACCAATATTAAATAATGGAAATGAAACACAAACCATAATAGTGATGAATGCACAGGGTTTAGTCACGAGTAATTCTAAAAGGAAAATAGAGTTCCTAGAAGAACTAACCCAAATTGAAAAAATAGATATATTAAATATAAGTGAAACATGGTATTCCCAAGAGACTGGCAGTGATGACCAGATAAAGGGTTTCCAAACTTATAGATCAGACAGAAAAAATAGGAATCAAGGGGGAACCGCAATATATGGAAGAGGACATAAATCAAGGAAAAGTCTGTGAAAAATACAGCAACACAGAATGTGAATTGATTGCGGTAGAATTTGAATTTGAAAAACTAGTGAATATTGTAGTTTACAGACCCCCAAATACTGAGAAGTTTGACATAATAATAGAAAAAATAGATGATATATGTAGAAACCATAAAGACTGGAATATACTCCTATCCGGAGATTTTAACTTTACTTTCGTGGATTGGAAAGAACGGATAGAAGAAAGTGGTTGTATGTATACATATAAAAAAGAGAGTAATAGTAGCGCAGAAGATAAGTGGCAATTTGAAAAGCTTCAAGATATGCTATTAGAACATAATATGCAACAAATAAACCACATTCCAACAAGAAAGGAAAATGTCCTAGATCTCGTATTTGTGAATGAGGTGAATTATGTTAAAGAAATAATAGTGTATAACACGGGAATTTCAGACCACAATGTCATAGAATTGATAGTTCATTCCAAAGCAAGTGATCACAGAATTAATAAAAGCACAAAACTTTGGGAAGGATATGGAAAATATAATTTTTACAGTAAGAATATAAAATGGTCAGAAATAAATGAAGAACTGAATAAAGAATGGAAAAATTTATTTATAAGTGATAATATACAGGTAAATACTTACATACTGTACAAAATACTGGAGAAAATTGTTGAAAAATATGTACCGAAAAAAAACAATAAACAAAAGACGTGCATACCAAGAGACAGAAGGATCTTATTTCAGAAAATTAGAAAGTGGAAGAAAAATCTTGCAAAAGAAAA
>NC_090751.1:97241223-97256223 GCF_036898095.1 Palaemon carinicauda | reverse complement strand
GCCTTTTTTTAACATTGATATAAACCCTCAAAATTAATAATTTAAAATTGATTTTGATTTCTAGCTACTCAAAAGAATTCTACAGTATAATTTTTATATATATAACATCTTCTATTTTTTCGTGATATTTTCATATGATAATTATTTGTATCTTTTATTAGAATTATTATTATCTGATATCAAATAGGATGTCTTCTTAATGTGATATGATGATGTTTCCATTAGGATCTCTCTCTCTCTCTCTCTCTCTCTCTCTCTCTCTCTCTCTCTCTCTCTCTCTCTCTCTCTCTCTCTCTCTCTAACTTATGATAAAACGCAGGAAATTCTAAAAAAGTACGAAAATGAAGATAATAGAACCATTAAAAATAATTTTGGCAATAATATAAGATTGTTTAGACCGCAACCAGTTACAGTAGAAACAAAAATATTAACAGTTAAGAGTTTGAATAATAGTAATGCATACGGAACGGATGGTTATTCCTACTAGTTTTCTAAAAGATTCCCTTACAGTTATTGCATATTATATCACGGTTATCATAAATACATCGATTGTAACTGGAAAAATATCCTTCTATTTGGAAACAACCCCTCGTAGACCCTCTTCACACAAGGAAAGGAGACAAGGACGACCCTGGTAATTATAGACCTGCTTCTATCCCTTCCCGTAATATCGAAAGTAATAGAAAAGATTGTATGTAATCAGTTAATGGAACATCTAGAAAAAAATAATTTGATTTCTAACACTCAGGCATGGATTCCGTAAAGGTTTATCAAAAGAAACAGCTTTGATGAAATCAACAGATGAAATTTATAAAAATATTGATAGAAAAAAAGTTTCCCATATTAATTTTATGCGACCTAGCAAAGGCATTTGATAGTGTCAACCATGATGAATTGTGTAAATCTCTCAAGGAACATTACATTGATACGTTCTGGTTTCACGATTACTTGAGGGATAGAAGTCAGGTAGTTAGATTAGGAGACGTAAATTCTTGCATTGAAAAGGTTGAATTTGGAGTCCCACGGGGATCTGTCCTAGGTCCAATTCTATTTTTAGTCTACGTTAATGACATGATTAAATACATAGAAAACTGCCTGCTAATTCAATATGCTGATGACACACAAGTTCTTTTGGCTGATCAAATAGAAAATTTAGATGGCTTGATTAAAGGGCTGAACTAATATTGCTCAAAATTAAGAAATATTTTCTAAGAAAAAGGCTATTATTAAATGCCACACTAAAACACAGTGCATGTTTGTGGGTAGCTCACAGTATATTAGCAAAATTCCAGATGACATTATAATAAAATGCGATGGTGATGAAGTAAAGATAAGTCAACATGTAAAAAAATCTATGTCTACACATGGGACAGGTACATGACATTCAGTACTCACATTGACGAGCTGAGTAGAAAAGTTAGTGGCATTCTAATGTATCTAAGTAGAGTAAAAGATTACTTTGGATGATACTACTCGAGCTTTGATAGTGGAAAGTCTGGTGTTGAGTGTAATAAACTACTGTATTAAGATATGGGGGTCACCTAATGATATGCACATGGAAAATGCTCAAAAAAAACCAAAACTTTGCAGGTAAAGTAGCCGTTTATTGGGGTGAAAAAACACGATCACACCACCCCAACCCTCCAGCAATTAAAGTGGATAAAATTAAAAGAAAAGTGCATGTACGATGTTTGTATTTTTGTTTTTAAAAGTTTGAGAAAAGAATATCTCAACTGGCTATACACATTTCCTACAGTTGGTAATTGTAGGAATGCATTAACCAGACGGAATGAAAATCTATATGTAGACAGCTATCGAACGGATTTGGGTTCACGCTCAATGGCAATAAGGGGCCCTGCTTGCTGCACAAACTACCTCAGGAAATACGAAAATGTATAAATGTTAGTTCTGATTTATTCAAAAAGAAACTTAAGCAATATTTTTTTAAATTTTACTTGAATGTATATATATCTTAGATTTTTACAATCCAATTATTGTGAATTTTATGTAAATAATTTATATATTGTTATGTAACAGAATAACCATTTTATAAAGGAATAAAGGTTTTTGACTTTTGACTTTGACTTTGACTCTCTCTCTCTCTCTTCCTCTCTCTCTCTCTCTCTCTCTCTCTCTCTCTCTCTCTCTCTCTCTCTCTCTCTCTCTCTCTCTCTCTCTCTCCTGATATTTCATGAAACAATAATGGAAAAAATATTAAGTGGTGATTTTGAAAATATCCAACTTTTTTTACTTTCTTCATTCCATCTGGCTGCTCAACCCCTCTCTCTCTCTCTCTCTCTCTCTCTCTCTCTCTCTCTCTCTCTCTCTCTCTCTCTCTCTCTCTCTCTCTCTCTAATTATATGGTGATTTTGAAATTATCCTACTTTATCATTTTCTTCTTCATTCTCTCTCTCTCTCTCTCTCTCTCTCTCTCTCTCTCTCTCTCTCTCTCTCTCTCTCTCTCTCTCTCTCTTCTCTCTCTCACTCTCTCTCTCTCTCTCTCTCTCTCTCTCTCTCTCCTCTCTCTCTCTCTCTCTCTTTTCTCGAAGGAGGAACGGAATCCAATATGTTGTAGAATCTGGTTTCTCGTCTCTGGGGCAAATTGATCCTCAGATTTTCACCCATGTTGAAAACTTCCGACTCAAGGAGTTAGAGCAGCCTTCAAAGGTCGGGTGGCTGTTGTCTCCCAGAGGAGATGCACCTTGGATATTTCCTTCAGTTTTTTTTTTTTTTCTCTCTCTCTCTCTCTCTCTCTCTCTCTCTCTCTCTCTCTCTCTCTCTCTCTCATCTCTCTCTCTCTCTCTCTCTCTCTCCGCCTTTTTCGAATACGTCTTGTTGGAACTTTGATTTGATGTTGGCTGAGGTTTAACAGAATGTCTTTTTTTTTTCGTGATCAGTGACATGTTTTGATGGCCAAGAAAAGTAGCTACTTGATTCTTTAAAACTTAGACAGCTGCTTTTGACTGACTTGTATGGAAGTTATGGTGAACAAAGTACAATAGTATCTTCTTTCCTCTCTCCTCCTCTCTCTCTCTCTCCTCTCCTCTCTCTCTCCTCTCTCTCTCTCTCTCTCTCTATCAGTGACTACATACATGTTTTTGATCTCCAAGAATTGTAGCTACTGTACTTTTATCCCAAGATGGCTGCTGTTAACTGACAAGTGAGCAAGTTTAATGGTGAACAAAGTACTGAAGTCTCTCTCTCCTCTCTCTCTCTCTCTCTCTCTCTCTCTCTCTCTCTCTCTCTCTCTCTCTCTCTCTCTCTCTCTCTCTCTCGGCAGGTCCAAGGAGTTATAATCAGAAAGGTCTGAATCCTTTTCTCCATCAGAGAAAAATCGTAAAGGAACTATGGTATTATGACTCCCCAAAATATAGTCTACTGAGTTGGAACCAGAGGAGACTTTTTAAAGCTGACCAAGATCCACATGAAGAACACAGCTGTAGTCTATTGGAAACATCTTTGCCTGGCGATCGCCAGACTGGGGTTCAAGTTTTGCTCAAGCTAGATGGTTTCTTGTAGTGTCTGCAACCTCATCATCCTTGTGAGATATAGATGGAGTGTTTGGGGGGAGCCTAGAGGTTTACTTGCTGAGTCATCAGCATCCATTGCATGACCCTTCCTGGTCCTAGCTTGGTTGGAGAGGGGTTTTGGATGCTGATCATATGTATATATGGTCAGTCTCTAGGACATTGTCCTGCTAGCTGGGGCTTTGTCACTGTCCCTTGCCACTTCCATTTAGGGGATTGTCCTGCAATCTCCTGATAGCTGTTTCATTGTCACTGTCCCTTGTCACTTCCATTCAGGGCATTGTCCGGCTAGCTGTGTTTTTGTCACTGTCCCTTGCCACTTCCATTCATGACATTGTCCTGCATTGTCCAGTTAGCTGGGTTATTGTTACTGTCCTTTGTCACTTCCATTCAGGGCATTGTCCTGCTAGCTGGGTCTTTGTCCACTGTCCCTTGCCACTTCCATTCATGACATTGTCCTGCATTGTCCAGTTTGCTGGGTCATTGTCACTGTCCCTTACCACTTCCATTCAGGGCATTATCCTGCATTGTACAGCTAGCTGGTGCATTTTCACTGTCCCTTGCCACTTCCACTCAGGGTATTATCCTGTATTGTCCAGCTAGCTGAGGCATTATCACTGTCCCTTGCCACTTCCATCCACGAGTGGCCTTTGAACCTTAAAACTATCCCATTGCGAGCTTACATACAGTTCATATGTAAGCTTCAATCATCCGTGCATTTACATACACCAAAGAGCAACCAAGTCTTGCATAAACTCAGCTGACAAAGCTCAAGGAGATCCAATAAGCTTAATATCGATAGGACCTAACCCTTTCCGTAGAAGCTATGGGATTATGAAGGGGGATCTTGGGGGAGAAAACTGGGTGGGGGTGGGGGGGGGAGAAGCCTGGGGGTGGGGGGAGGAGGAAAGGATTATCAGTTGGGGGAATAAGAAATGATGAAGGGTGAATGATTAATAGGCTGAGGAGCCGAGTGGTGGAAAAAAAGTAAATCAACATTGAGGGAGATAGAGGGACATCAGATATGTAGATGTTCTTAACGAGTCCTCGCTAAAACTATGGAACATGAACCTTAAAAGAAAGTAGAATAATAATAATAATAATAATAATAATAATAATAATAATAATAATAATAATAATAATAATAATAATAATAATAATAATAATAATAATATCTTCCAGTCATTTCATAACATAATGCAGTAAATCAGAAGTTCATATATGTTATAGTTTAGCTGTGCAGAGAAAAAAAAAACATTCTCGGCTGGTTTGTAACTTTTCCTCTTGGCCAAAAGTTCCAAGTCTGGCAGGGACTTTGTCACACCCGGGATCAGAAAAGATAGGAGTATTCTGTAATTCCTTTCTTAAATAAAAAAAATATCATATCAATGAAATGATTTTTGTATAAGAGAGAAAGTGTTAATATTGTTCAGTTTAAGATATTTAGAAAATGTTTTTGATTTAATAAAATGAGTTTTTCTATTACAAATAAGAGTGACCTAATTATGCCATACAAAACTACAAAAAAAAGCTTTTAATTCTAGCTGGGTATTTTACTTAACAAAATTTTTCGTGTTTTTTTTACCTTTTATATGAAGCTTTAAGAGTTCAAACTTCCTGTTTTTATTTATCTTCATAAATATAGACGATTGAAATATATTTTTGTGTAACAAAATAAAATTTATTTACAACCATTGGGACAACTGTATGAGAGGAATTTGTAGAAAGGTAAAAGGCTCTAATATTTTCTAATATTTATTGATATAAAATTGTCTACAAAGCATACAGATTTTGAATGCAATAGTGACAATAAATATTATTTTTTCATTGATAAATTATACAGTAGTTAAACTTTTCAACCAGTACATGATATTTACATATCTATACTAAAGTTTATTGTACACAGCTCACATCTTTTAAATGTTAAATTACAAATACAAAGCTACATATACAAAGCTACACATTAATCTTATTGAATTCCATTGCTTCCTGAGAGTTGATTGTTTTATACGAATAAATGAAATGGATTATTTAATGTGACATAACTAAATCAGGATGAAGATTAAAATAAATACAATTATTTACTTAAAGTCAAGATGGCTATGGAAGACCCATTGAAAAAGAGTTATTCGTTCTCCAATATGTCTTGTAAAATTGGCTACAAAGCATTCAGATTTTCAATACTATATTATTATTATTATTATTATTATCATTATTATTATTATTATTATTATTATTATTATTATTATTATTATTATTATTATTATTATTATTATTATTATTACTTACTTACTTACTTTCTAGGCTACAACCCCATTTGGAAAAGCAGGTTGCTATAAGCCAGGGGCTCCAGTAGGGAAAATAGCACAATAAGGAAAGGAAACTTAAGGAAAAATTAAATATTTCAAGAAGAGTAACATTAAATTAAATATCTCCTATATAAACTATAAAAATTCTAACAAAACAAGAGAAAGAGAAATGAGATAGAATACTGTGCCCTAGTGTACCCTTGTGGCGAGATGTTGCAAAACAACCCCCACACCATTGATCACACTAACTGACAAATGTCTTCTCTAGTTTCCCGAACATCCTGGCTGGCCTAATCCCTTCTTTCTACAAACCCTAGCTATATGCCCATCTGCACCACATTCAGTACACTTACCCCGCGGCTCCTTGCACATTCTAGCATAATGACCATCCTTACCATAATTACCGCAAATCACATTTGTACGATTACTCCGACATCCACTCGCTATGTGCCCAGTCATACCACACCGATAACATTTTACCCCTTTCTCTTTCTTGCACTCGCTAATTCTATGCCCTACCTCACCACATCCAAAACAAGCACCTAGAGCCCATCTACATTCATTCTTCTTATGACCTTCCTTTCCACACTTATAACACTTTTCATTACGGACACGACTATCTGACATACCTCGATGCGCACTAACACTCCTATCCCTCCAAACCTGATTCCCTTGCCTAAACCCTTCATTTGTCCTTACAGGTATTCCCACATTACTCGCCCTAACACTCCTATCTACTACACTATCAGCTACCCTCATCGGTCCTCTCATAACAGCATCTCTAAAACTAACAAATTCTGGCACACTTTCCTCCATTCCAGTTCTTACACTCACAGATTTACTTTCTTTCATACATCTATCCAACTCGTAATCCTCAACTATCTCTAAAATATCATCCCATGTAAATCTTTCTTTCGTCCACCTCATTTTCTCCTTCCGTTTCAAATTAATAAACTCGGCAACATTCTCGGGTACAGTAGCCAAAAACTTCTTCATTAACTCCTTATTCTCATTTATGCCTTCATCCCCATACTTCTTCCTAGCTAACGTTTCCAACCTACATACGTACATTGATATCGCTTCTCCTGCATTCATCCGTGCTTCATCAAAATCATTCTTACGCTTATACTTAACACTCCCTTTCATACGTTTTACCTGCTCAATTATTCTCTTTTTCACACTTTCATAATCAACGTCCCCTACACTCATTATCACTCCATACATCGTCAACAAATACCCAGTCAAATATTCTCCTAACTCCCTAGCCCAAACTCTTTTACTATCACCATACTTATCCTGACAATACCTCTCATACTACTTGAAAAAATCATATACATCCCTACTGCTATGCTCATTGAAACTTTCACACCGAGGTACCTCTCTCATAAACACAATCTTACACACATCACGTTCATTCTCACTGCTATCATCACTGTCTACTCCCTTGTTACCTTCTTCCTCATTTGAATATAATGAATCCAATTCCACACTTAAATTCCTATCCTTAACCATTCCCTTCTTAACCTTTAACTTACTTACCACTTTCACCCATTCACGATCGTCCTTGCTATCAGCCTGATACTTTTTCTTCTCTTTCCTCACATCACTTTTACCTTTCCTTTCATCTTTCCTCTCACCTTTCTGTTCATCCTTACTATGCCTAATTCCCTTATCTTCAATATCACCATCACTATTACTACTATCCCTATCACTTCCTTTCCCATTATCACCTACCTTAACCTTCTCTTCCACTATCAACCCATTACCCAAAGCTGAGGACAGTCCTCCGACTGCACCTTCACCCATGAAAGTTTTCATCATCCCCATGACTTGCCCCATCATAGCTTCCAATCGGTTCTCCATTCGTTCCTCATTCTCTTTCATCCTCATCTCAACACATTCTTCCACTCTCTCTACAGTTCCCTTCAACTCCCTAAGCTCCTTCTGCATCGCCTCATTCTCCCAGTTCAACCTCTCATTATCTACTAGCAACCTCTCTTTCTCAACTATCAACATCTGCTCCCGTTCTTTATAATGCCGCAATTCCTCCTCCAAAGCCTTTAATTTACCTTCCATTGTCGTTAACCTTGAATCTAAATCCTAAATATAACTTTTGTGAAAGAGTCTGGTTCAATCCTACCTCGACTGTCCCTGTTCGGCGCGCCAAAATAATGTGGCGGGATGTTGCAAAACAACCCCCACACCCTTGATCACACTAACTGACAAATGTCTCCTCTGCACAAACTTTCCCCTTACGTTATCAACTGGACTCTTGGACAGAAGGAAAATGAAAACAAAACATAACCTTATCACTATATTCTTAAAAGTAAACGCAATCAAAATTATTACTATACTTGAAACTGAAGATATCATACAGACAACACAAAAAAACTTAACATACCTAATAAATAAAAAATACCACATTCACATAAACCCGGAGAAAAAATATCAAAACTTAAAATTAAGATGCACCACAACCAAATATGTTTATATATATATATATTTTAGTTACACCAATACAGTTGTCCACACACTGTCAACTGTCTTTAATGGCAAACTACCACAGCTCTGTGGGTAACACTACAGCAAGGGCCAATGTGCCATAGCTGCCTCCCTAATTGGGGTCGTAATCATCATCGTCATCATCATAAACATCATCATTATCCGCAATCTCAATTCATTCGGTCCGGGTCATCAACATTTAACTAAATCTGAACAGTCGTATCCAGTTCCTTATCATAAGCCAGGTCGTCAATCAATATTCAAAATATAAGCTCTCCAAAGGAGTTAGCCTCTCCAAAGAAGGAATCACGGCTTAGAATATAAATAATCACTTTCTTGCTGGTAATAAAGAATAATAGTAAATCCAGCAATCACACACACACAACCGCCTCTATCAGCAGTCAATCAAAAAAAGCATTCGCTCCGAAACATTCACCACTGTCGTAACCTAACTAAAAACATAAACAAACAATCTCATTTGTACCAACAGTCTTTCCCACTACAAACAATCATTCGCTAAATACCACTTGTTCTTTGGCGCGCACCGCGGACACACAAACACACAAACACACATACACACACACAAACACACACTCTCGCGCGATCTAGCAAAACTAAAGCAAATGAAATTCTCTCTCTCTCTCTCTCTCTCTCTCTCTCTCTCTCTCTCTCTCTCTCTCTCTCTCTCTCTCTCTGGATTTGGCAAAAAACAGAAATTGAAATAAAACAAAAATAAATCCTCCACATTCCTCTCCCCTTACTTTGCCAAATCCTTCTCACACAACACTTACATTATTTTTTTCATAACCCAGTCGCAGTCGGGAACGGGACCTCTACTCCGAGTAACTGGGCTCCCATATACTCTCTCATTCACTTCTTCCTTATCACAATCATTCGCTACATTACCACTATTCCTATCTAAATCCCTATCATCTAATATATCATGTACAATCATATCTACCTCGTTCTCATCTGGCCCTAAAATTACACTCATTTCTGTAAACAGTTCATCCATTTCATCGAAAACATTCTCAACTTTAGCCAAAGATTCATTCATACTACTAATCATTCTCCTATCTCTCACTCTCGCATTCGTCATCCTTTCTTTTACATCACCGAAGGAAAAGCCACACACATTATAGGTATCATTCATACTCAGCCATGATTCATCTGTATTAACCCATTTATCTTCCATACACACTTGCACATTTACACCCTTGTCATACTTATTTCTATTCTCACTTTTACTTATAAAATTTTCCCTTTTTTCATCATTACTTAAAACTTTCAAACGCCTCTTTTTCCTATATTTAACTAACACTAATTGTTTATTTTCCAGCCCTAACTTTTCATGCATACTAGATTCATACTTGCTCATTTCTAACCAATTATTCATCCCATTTTCACAAACATTGATCCTATTCCTTCCACACACACAGGAGGACTCACCCAGCTGAACACTCTCACACTCTAGTTTCCCGAACATCCTGGCAGGCCTAATTCCTTCTTTCTACGAACCCTAGCTATATGCCCATCTGCACCACATTCAGTACACTTACCCTGCGGCTCCTTGCACATTCTAGCATAATGACCATCCTTACCACAATTACCGCAAATCACATTTGTACGATTACTCCGACATCCACTCGCTATGTGCCCAGTCATACCACACCGATAATATTTTACCCCCTTTCTCTTTCTTGCACTCGCTAATTCTATGCCCTACCTCACCATATCCAAAACAAGCACCTAGAGCCCATCTACATTCATTCTTCTTATGACCTTCCTTTCCACACCTATAACACTTTTCATTACTTACACGACTATCTGACATACCTCGATGCGCACTAACACTCCTATCCCTCCAAACCTGATTCCCTTACCTAAACCTTTCATTTGTCCTTACAGGTATTCCCACATTACTCGCCCTAACACTCCTATCTACTACACTATCAGCTACCCTCATCGGTCCTCTCATAACAGCATCTCTAAAACTAACAAATTCTGGCACACTTTCCTCCATTCCAGTTCTTACACTCACAGATTTACTTTCTTTCATACATCTATCCAACTCGTAATCCTCAACTATCTCTAAAATATCATCCCATGTAAATCTTTCTTTCGTCCACCTCATTTTCTCCTTCCGTTTCAAATTAACAAACTCGGCAACATTCTCGGTACAGTAGCCAAAAACTTCTTCATTAACTCCTTATTCTCATTTATGCCTTCATCCCCATACTTCTTCCTAGCTAACGTTTCCAACCTACATACGTACATTGATATCGCTTCTCCTGCATTCATCCGTGCTTCATCAAAATCATTCTTACGCTTATACTTAACACCCCCTTTCATACGTTTTACCTGCTCAATTATTCTCTTTTTCACACTTTCATAATCAACGTCCCCTACACTCATTATCACTCCATACATCGTCAACAAATACCCAGTCAAATATTCTCCTAACTCCCTAGCCCAAACTCTTTTACTATCACCATACTTATCCTGACAATACCTCTCATACTCCTTGAAAAAATCATATACATCCCTACTGCTATGCTCATTGAAACTTTCACACCGAGGTACCTCTCTCATAAACACAATCTTACACACATCACGTTCATTCTCACTGCTATCATCACTGTCTACTCCCTTGTTACCTTCTTCCTCATTTGAATATAATGACTCCCAATTCCACACTTAAATTCCTATCCTTAACCATTCCCTTCTTAACCTTTAACTTACTTACCACTTTCACCCATTCACGATCGTCCTTGCTATCAGCCTGATACTTTTTCTTCTCTTTCCTCACATCACTTTTACCTTTCCTTTCATCCTTACTATGCCTAATTCCCTTATCTTCAATATCACCATCACTATTACTACTATCCCTATGACTTCCTTTCCCATTATCACCTACCTTAACCTTCTCTTCCACTATCAACCCATTACCCAAAGCTGAGGACAGTCCTCCGACTGCACCTTCACCCATGAAAGTTTTCATCATCCCCATGACTTGCCCCATCATAGCTTCCAATCGGTTCTCCATTCGTTCCTCATCCTCTTTCATCCTCATCTCAACACATTCTTCCACGCTCTCTACAGTTCCCTTCAACTCCCTAAGCTCCTTCTGCATCGCCTCATTCTCCCAGTTCAACCTCTCATTATCTACTAGCAACCTCTCTTTCTCAACTATCAACATCTGCTCCCGTTCTTTATAATGCCGCAATTCCTCCTCCAAAGCCTTTAATTTACCTTCCATTGTCGTTAACCTTAAATCTAAATCCTAAATATAACCTTTGTGAAAGAGTCTGGTTCAATCCTACCTCGACTGTCCCTGTTCGGGCGCCAAAATAATGTGGCGGGATGTTGCAAAACAACCCCCACACCCTTGATCACACTAACTGACAAATGTCTCCTCTGCACAAACTTTCCCCTTACGTTATCAACTGGACTCTTGGACAGAAGGAAAATGAAAACAAAACATAACCTTATCACTATATTCTTAAAAGTAAACGCAATCAAAATTATTACTATACTTGAAACTAAAGATATCATACAGACAACACAAAAAAACTTAACATACCTAATAAATAACAAATACCACATTCACATAAACCCGGAGAAAAAATATCAAAACTTAAAACTAAGATGCACCACAACCAAATATGTTTATATATATATATATATATATATATATATATATATATATATATATATATATATATATATATATATATATATATATATATATATATATATATATATATATATTTTAGGGACACCAATACAGTTGTCCACACACTGTCAACTGTCTTTAATGGCAAACTACCACAGTTCTGTGGGTAACACTACAGCAAGGGCCAATGTGCCATAGCTGCCTCCCTAATTGGGGTCGTAATCATCATCGTCATCATCATAAACACCATCATTATCCGCAATCTCAATTCATTCGGTCCAGGTCATCAACATTTAACTAAATCTGAACAGTCGTATCCAGTTCCTTATCATAAGCCAGGTCGTTAATCAATATTCAAAATATAAGCTCTCCAAAGGAGTTAGCCTCTCCAAAGGAGGAATCACGGCTTAGAATATAAATAATCACTTCCTTGCTGGTAATAAAGAATAATAGTAAATCCAGCAATCACACACACAACCGCCTCTATCAGCAGTCAATCAAAAAAAGCATTCGCTCCGAAACATTCACCACTGTCGTAACCTAACTAAAAACATAAACAAACAATCTCATTTGTACCAACAGTCTTTCCCACTACAAACAATCATTCGCTAAATACCACTTGTTCTTTGGCGCGAACCGCGGACACACAAACACACAGACACACATACACACACACAAACACACACTCTCGCGCGATCTAGCAAAACTAAAGCAAATGAAATTCTCTCTCTCTCTCTCTCTCTCTCTCTCTCTCTCTCTCTCTCTCTCTCTCTCTCTCTCTCTCTCTCTCTCTCTCTCTCTCTCTCTCTCTCTGGATTTGGCAAAAAACAAAAATTAAAATAAAACAAAAATAAATCCTCCACACCCTCAAGCAAGAGAACTCTAACCCAAGAGTGTGGAGCTGTGGCACTACCCAAGACTTGAAAACAATGGTTTGATTTTGGAGTGTCCTCCTAGAAGAGCTGCTAAGTTGAAATAAATATTTGAATAGTATTGCCTCCTGATAGTTGATTCTGGACCTCAAAAACCTGTATTTAAATACTAAGAATGCATTTTTAAGAGAAAAATTCCTCAAGATATGGAAGTGTCATAGATTGGAAATAAGCTGAAGGGTTATACAATACAAATATCCTTTGATTTGTGATTCAATAATAATTGAGTCATGTGAGAATGTTCTATTTTTTTTCTTTTACTTTTATCAATAAAATATACAGTTTTTGCACATACTTATTTATAACATAAACATATATACTTTAATATTGGTTTTCCCGATGTGTTTTATAATTCATCATAGATTGTTCTATTCAAATAAAATGAAGGGATTATTTAATATGATAGAGCTAAATAAGGATAAATATAAAAAATAAAGAAGTAGAATAAATAATTCATCCACAACGGATACCTTTAAATTTGGGATTCCATAATAATTAAGTCATGTGAGATTGTTATATACAAATAAAATGTAAGGGAATATCTAATATGATAGAGCTAAATAAGGATGATAATAAAAGCAAGTAAAATAAATAAATTATTCACATCGAACTAAGATGATTATTAAACACCTACTGAAGTGAGGATATTAATTTCTTATTTTTGGAAAAAAATACAGAAAATAAACTAATATAGGTTCTCAAAAATGGAAAAGACACTAACCAAGGGCTCTCAATAGTGGTTTCACCACGAATCTAGAAAAATCTAGTTTGGAGTCCTAAGAACTGCTTGGATTGACTTCGTGTTTCCTTAAAACAAACATATTATTGTAGTGTTCACTTTCTCCTTTTCAAATGTTAACATTGTCCAGTTTTAGATATATAGAATATTATTTTTATATATTACCATAAGTATTTTCTTTTCATAATATTTCTATTAAAGATAAGAATAAACTAAATATGTTATTCAACACCACAACCAAAGCTTTTAGATTTAACTAGGTATTTAAATTAACAAAAATTATATATATATTTTTTTACTTTGTGTTGATTATTTACGAAGCTTTAAAAGTTCAATTATAATATGACAATAAAATATGGAATATATTTCATCAATCTAAGAAATAATACATCTCATTTGATCTGGTTCCCAATAAAGTTTATCAAAATTATAATTGGCCTTATGTAGAAAATATAGTCAGCTAAAAGTTGCAGAAAATTACCACGCATGTTAAAGTAAACAGACTCATAGTAATTATTGCAATGCAGAGAAGACTTTGCATTGATAAAACATCTCCTCTCTTTGTGATCAGCTTGTCTGCTGAGAATCTGGTACGGTTGGCTTCAATAATTACGGTACACTTCCCAGCGGGCTAAGGAGAGGTCTATAAGCTATGTATTGTAGCAAGTGACAAAGTATTTAGCAAAAAAAGAAAGAAAAAAAAAGCTGTTGGCAACGCTGCTTGTAAAAAAAGGTTAATAAGATTGATAACATATGATCAAAAGCATTTTTATTAATTTTACGATGTACTGTATAATAATATGTTGTTATTTGCTCTAATGTATGCTGTGAGACGCCTTCTTATACTTTTCGTTAAATGCACAAAAGATAGACTGTTGGCAACACTGCCTATAAAACAAAGTCGATCCACATCAAAAGCATTTTTATTAATTTTACAAAGTGTTCTATTATTATTATTATTATTATTATTATTATTATTATTATTATTATTATTTTAGTTACTATTTTTATTATTATTATAATTATTATCATTATTATTATTATTATTATTATTATTATTATTAATATTATTATTACAGAAACTGAATGAAAAAATATAATATTATACGTATACTAAACCATGCACTTTGAAAACTAATGAATATATCACTAACTCTTCCACGTCTGCTAATGTTTTGTTTCACTTCACTAATTAATCCTCTTCATTCATTTATAACCTTCAATAGGGTTGTTAGCTCGAAAACAAAGGGAGATCCTTATTATGGAGTTATTATGGAGGAGTCGAGGGCTCGAGGTATTAACACATATTCAACGA